>NC_143131.1:61381564-61538786 GCF_059928025.1 Delphinapterus leucas | reverse complement strand
CAGGCATATGCCAAGGAGAGGAATTCCATACCATATGATATGTATATCTTCAGCTTTAGCAGACATTTCCAAACACTTTTCCCAAGTGGTCATACCAACTTACCTTCCTACCAGCAGTTCTTCAATAAGAACTCCTTGTCAACACTTGGTATTACCAGCCTTTTAAATTTTAATCATCCTGGGGCTGGGGGATATCTAGTGGTATTGTGATATGGTTTTATTTGCATGTCCCTAAAGACTCATGAGATTGTTTTCATATGTTAAATAGCCATGTTCTTCTGGACATCTTTTGTGAAGTTTCTGTTTAAGTCTTTGCTCCTTTTCTATTGAGTTACATTTTTTTTTCAAATTGACTTGTAGGAGTTCTTCACCCATTCTGGATAAAAGTCCTTTGTTGGTTATTCAAATTACCAATATCTTCTCTGCGGATTGACCTTTCACTCCTTCAGTGGTGTCTTTTGATCTTCTGATGAATACTAAAGATATAGAAAAATGAATTCTAGCTGAATAGAGATCTAAATGTGAAATGAAAAACAATAGGATATGTAGGTGAGGAGAAAATCTTCATGACCTTGGGATAGACAAAGATTTCTTTTACATGATTCTCAAAGCACCAACATAAAATGGAAAGGTTGATAAATTAGACTACATTAAAATTAGGAACTTCTGGGCTTTCCTGGTGGCGCAGTGGTTATGAATCCACCTGCCAATGCAGGGGACACGGGTTCGAGCCCTTGTCTGGGAAGATCCCACATACTGCGGAGCAACTAAGCCCATGTGCCACAACTATTGAAGCGCATGCGCCTAGAGCCTGTGCTCCACAACAACAGAAACCACCGCAGTGAGAAGCCCACTCACCCAATGAAGGGTAGCCCCCACTTGACACAACTAAAGAAAGCCCGTGTGCAGCAACAAAGACCCAAAGCAACCAAAAAAAAAAAAATTAGGAACTTCTGATGGGCAGAGTCAAGATGGCATACTAGGAGGACGTGGAATTCGTGTCTCCTCACAACTAGGGCACCTACCAGGTGTCGGTGGGGAACCATGGACACCTAAGGGGATGGGAGGAATCCCCAGTGACCGGCTTGCGAGATCCTGGCTCCCAGGCTGGAGGTTGGGCCCGAGCTCCTGTGGTGGGAGCCCTGAGCCCAAACCGCTGGCCTAACAGAGAACCTCAGACTCCAGGGAATATTCATCGGAGTGAGGCCTCCTGGAGGTCCTCATCTCAGCACCAAGACCCAGCTCTATCCAACTGCCTGAAAACTCCACTGCTGGATGTCTCAGGCCAAACAACCAGTAAGACAGGAATACAGCACCACCTACCAAAAAATAAAAAGAACTGACCAAAAAATATGTTACAGATGAAGAAACAAGGTTAAAAACATAACAGACAAAATAAATGAAGACAAAATAGGCAACCTACCTGAAAAAGAATTAAGAGTAATGATAGTAAAGATGATCCAAAATCTTGGAAACAGAATGGAGAAAATACAAGAAACATTTAACAAGGATCTAGAAGAACTAAAGAGGAAACAAACAGTGATGAACAACACAATTACTGAAATTAAAAATACTCTAGAAAGAATCAGTAGCAGAATAACTGAGGTGGAAGAACGGATAAGTGAGCTGGAAAATAAATTGGTGGAAATAACTACCATAGAGCAGAATAAAGAAAACAGAATGAAAAGAATTGAGAACAGTTTCAGAGATCTCTGGGATAACATTAAACACACCAACATTCAAATTATAGGGGTCCCAGAAGAAGAAGAGAAAAAGAAAGGATCTGAGAAAATATTTGAAGAGATTATAGTCAAAAACTTCCCTAACATGGGAAAGAAAATAATCAAGTCCAGGAAGCACAGACAGTACCATACAGGATAAACCCATAGAGACACATATTAATCAAACTATCAAAAATTAAATACAAAGAAAAAATATTAAAAGCAGCAAGGGAAAAGCAACAAATAACATACAAGGGAATCCCTATAAGGTTAACAGCTGATTTTTCAGCAGAAACTCTGTAAGCCAGAAGAGGGTAGCAGGACATATTTAAAGTGATGAAAGGGAAAAACCTACAACCTAGATTACTCTACCCAGCAAGGATCTCATTCAGATTCGATGGAGAAATTAAAACCTTTACAGATAGCAAAAGTTAAGAGAATTCAGCATCACCAAACCAGCTTTACAACAAATGCGAAAGGAACTTCTCTAGGCAGGAAACACAAGAGAAGGAAAAGACTTATAAACAAACCCAAAACAATTAAGAAAATGGTAATAGGAACACACATATTGATAATCACCTTAAATGTAAATGGACTAAATGCTCCAACCAAAACACACAGACAGGCTGAATGGATACAAAAACAAGACCCATACATATGCTGCCTACAAGAGACCCACTTTAGGCCTAAGGACACATACAGACTGAAACTGAGGGGATGGAAATAGATATTCCATGCAAAAAGAAATCAAAAGAAAGCTGGAGTAGCAATTCTCATATCAGACAAAATAGACTTTAAAATAAAGACTATTACAAGAGACAAAGAAGGACACTACATAATCATCAAGGAATCAGTCCAAGAAGATATAACAGTTGTAAATATTTATGCACCCAACATAGGAGCACCTCAATACGTAAGGCAAATGCTAACAGCCATAAAAGGGGAAATCGACAGTAACACAATCATAGTAGGGGACTTTAACACCCCACTTTCACCACTGACCAGATAATCCAAAATGAAAATAAATAAGAAAACGCAAGCTTTAAATGACATATTAAACAAGATGGACTTCATTGATATTTATAGGACATTCCATCCAAAAAAAACAGAATATATTTTCTTCTCAAGTGCTCATGGAACATTCTCCAGGATAGATCATATCTTGGGTCACAAATCAAGCCTTGGTAAATTTTAAAAAATTGAAATCGTATCAAGTATCTTTTCTGACCACAATGCCATAAGACTAGATATCAATTACAGGAAAAACACTATAAAAAATACAAACACATGGAGGATAAACAATACACTACTAAATAACCAAGAAATCTCTGAAGAAATCAAAGAGGAAATTTAAAAAATACCTGGAAACAAATGACAATAAAAACATGATAACCAAAATCGATGGGATGCTGCAAAAGCAGTTCTAAGAGGGAAGTTTATAGCAATACAATCCTACCTCAAGAAACAAGAAACATCTCAAATAAACAACCTAACCTTACACCTAAAGGAACTAGAGAAAGAAGAACAAAAAATCCCCTAAGTTAGCAGAAGGAAAGAAATCATAAAGATCAGATCAGAAATAAATGAAAAAGAAATGAAGGAAACGATAGCAAAGATCAATAAACCTAAAAGCTGGTTTTTTGAGAAGTTAAAAAAAATTGATAAACCATTAGCCAGACTCAACAAGAAAAAAAGGGAAAAGACTCAAATCAATAGAATTAGAAATGAAAAAGAAGTAACTACTGACACTGCAGAAATACAAAGGATTATGAGAGATTACTACAAGCAACTATATGCCAATAAAATGGACAACCTGGTAGAAATGGACAAATTCTTAGAAAAGCACAACCTTCCAAGGCAGAACCAGGAAGAAATAGAAAATATGAACAGATCAATCACAAGTACTGAAATTGAAACTGTGATTAAAAATCTTCCAGCAAACAAAAGTTCAGGACCAGATCGCTTCACAGGCGAATTCTATCAAACATTTTGAGAAGAGTTAACACCTATCCTTCTGAAACTCTTCTAAAATATAGCAGAGGGAGGAACACTCCCAAACTCATTCTACGAGGCCACCATCACCCTGATACCAAAACCAGACAAAGATGTCACAAAAAAAGAAAACTACAGGCTAATGTCACTGATGAACATAGATGAAAAAATTCTCAACAAAATACTAGCAAACAGAATCCAACAGCACATTAAAAGGATCATACACTACGGTCAAGTGGGGTTAATCCCTGGAATGCAAGGATTATTCAGTATACGCAAATCAATCAATGTGATAAACCATATTAACAAATTGAAGGAGAAAAACCATATGATCATCTCAATAGATGCAGAGAAAGCTTTCAACAAAATTCAACAAGCACTTATGATAAAAAAACCCTCCAGAAAGTAGGCATAGAGGGAACTTACCTCAACATAATAAAGGCCATATATGACAAACCCACAGCCAACATCATTCTCAATAGTGAAAAACTGAAACCATTTCCACTAAGATCAGGAACAAGACAAGGGTGCCCACTCTCACCACTATTATTCAACATAGTTTTGGAAGTTTTAGCCACAGCAATCAGAGAAGAAAGAGAAATAAAAGGAATCCAAATCAGAAAAGAAGAAATAAAACTGTAACTGTTTGCAGATGACATGATCCTATACATAGAGAATCCTAAAGATGCTACCAGAAAACTACTAGAGCTAATCAATGAATTTGGTAGAGTAGCAGGACACAAAATTAATGCACAGAAATCACTTGAATTCCTATACACTAACAACAAAAGATCAGAAAGAGAAATTAAGGAAACAATCCCATTCACCATTGCAACAAAAAGATAAAATACATAGGAATAAACCTACCTAAGGAGGTAAAAGACCTCTGTGCAGAAAACTATAAGACACTAATGAAAGAAATTAAAGATGTTACAAACAGATGGAGAGATATACCATGTTCTTGGACTGGAAGAATCAACATTGTGAAAATTACTATACTACCCAAAGTCAATCTACAGATTCAATGCAATCCCTATCAAACTACCACTGGCATTTTTCACAGAACTAGAACAAAAAATTTCACAATTTGTATGGAAACACAAAAGACCCCGAATAGCCAAGGCAATCTTGAGAAAGAAAAACGGAGCTGGAGGAACCAGGCTCTTGACTTCAGACTATACTACAAAGCTATAGTAATCAAGACAGTATGGTACTGGCACAAAAACAGAAATATAGATCAATGGAACAGGATAGAAAGCCCAGAGATAAACCCATGCACATATGGTCACCTTATCTTTGATAAAGGAGGCAAGAATATACAATGGAGAAAAAACAGCCTCTTCAATAAGTGGTGCTGGGAAAACTGGAGAGCTACATGGAAACGAATGAAATTGGAACACTTCCTAACACCATACCCAAAAATAAACTCAAATGGATTAAAAACCTAAATGTAAGGCCAGACAGTATAAAACTCTTACAGGAAAACATAAGCAGAACACTCTATGACATAAATCACAGCAAGATCCTTTGTGACCCACCTCCTAGAGAAATGGAAATAAAAACAAAAATAAACAAGTGGGACCTAATGAAACTTCAAAGCTTTTGCACAGCAAAGGAAACCATAACAAAATGGAAAGACAAC
Organism: Delphinapterus leucas; assembly: GCF_059928025.1. NCBI lineage: Eukaryota > Metazoa > Chordata > Mammalia > Artiodactyla > Monodontidae > Delphinapterus > Delphinapterus leucas. The sequence continues at coordinate 61,533,431 of NC_143131.1, read as the reverse complement.
CCTCAGAATGGGAGAAAATATTTGCTAATGAAGCAAATGACCAAGGTTAATCGCCAAAATATACAAACAGCTCATGGAGCTCAATATCAAAAAGACAAACAACCCAATCCAAAAATGAGCAGAAGACCTAAATAGACGTTTCACCAAAGAAGACATACAGATGGCCAAGAGGCACAGGAAAAAATCCTCAATATCACTAATTATCAGAAAAATGCAAATCAAAACTACAATGAGGTATCACCTCACACCAGTCAGAATGGCCATCATCAAAAAATCTACAAACAATAAATGCTGGAGAGGGTGTGGAGAAAAGGGAACCCCTAGAGGGGTGGGATAGGGAAGGTGGGAGGGAGACGCAAGAGGGAGGGGATATGGGGATATATGTATACATATAACTGATTCACTTTGTTATAAAGCAGAAACTAGCACAACACTGTAAAGCAATTATACTCTAATAAAGATGTTAAAAAAAAATTAGGAACTTCTGTGCTCCAAAAGACAGAATTAGGAGTGTGTACTAAGCACTTGCATTATATCCTTCAATCTTTTCAAACAGGGATGTAAGTACCCTGTATTACAGATGAGGCATTGAGGCCCAGGGAGGTTAAAGGGCTTGCCCTGGACCACAAAGCTTACTAGTGGAGGAGCTGGGATTTGAACTCAGGTCTCACTGAGTGTAGAGACCAAGTTCCTAACTGCTGGTGGTGCTGTCTTTCCTCTTCTGCCTCCAAAATGTCCCCTGTGGGGCCTGGCACAGTGTTGGGCTCCAGACATGTGTCGCCGTTGGCTTCCTGTGGCGCCTTCCTGTGTGCGTTCCTCCCTGTCAATTATTCTTTTCCTCCACCACCGTTTTGTTAGCTTGGCCTGCTGGGAACAGTTGCTCTTTGGTCTTTTTTCTGAGTTCCAAGGAAGCAAGATTCCTCTGGGCACGATTCACCACAGCTGCACCTGGGAGAGACTTGGACAGCCATCCTGTGTCTGGAACATCTCTGATCCAGCAGGATGAATGGCAGAGCCCTGGCAAAGAGGGGAAGCGGTGGCTCTCGTGGGGTAGTGCCAGGACCGCCAAGCCCCACTCTGTGTACTCAGAGGCTGCGGGAGTCCCTGTGGCCCAGCATCCTGGTGTGTGGTCCACCGCTTCTGCGTCCTTCCCTTCCTGGCTGCCAGAGGCCGGCCCCTGGAGCTGGGTATCTGGACACTCAGGCAGGGCCCTGCGCAGGCTGCCTCTGTGGGAAGCGAAAGCAGAGCTGGGTTTGGGGGCCATGGGTGAGTCACTTGGAGTTGCTGCCAGGGTCACCACAGACCCAGGTACCTGCCATGCATGCCGATGACACTGGAAGGTAGAGGTTGCGTGTCCTGTGAGAAGTCTTGTGAGAATTAGGCAATGCTTGGACTCCACCCCATCTGAGCCTGCTCAGGGCATCTGGATTCCAGGACCGCTGCCTCTCAAGAGGGTCCTGTGAAGGGAATTGCAGGCCTGCCTCCAGATCAGATTTGAGCCAATCATGCTTAATCATAGTGGTACCATTTACTGAGGACTCAGGTGCCAGGTGCTTTGCCTCAGCAAAAATGTACATAAAAAGCTTACTTTTTATATACACTTTCTCAATACTTACAAACCTCAGTGAAACACAAATTATCATTATTTTTAATGTACAGCTGTGGCATGAACACTAAGACTAGCCTCCGCTCTGCCCTCATAGCTGCTAAGTGGCGGAGTCCGGATTCAAACCCACATCTGTGTGATGTCAAAAACTCAGAGGAGTGCTCACCATAAGCTAATGAAGCTTCAGCCTCAGAGCCCCCCATTTGCATGGGTCCCTTCCAAGGCATAGGAGGGCCCTAGCAATGTGTTCACATGGTCATATGTTCTTTAAAAATTTGCAAAACAAAAAATAAATTGCAAAATAATAGATTATTTCCTTAGTTACCATTTCCTTCCACTTCGTCTTTCCTCCCTCAAGCTTGCCCTGGTTTGGTGCAGAGCCAGGCAGTGTGGGGATGTGGCTGAGAGGAATTCGAGTTGGGATATATTCAGTTAGGGTTTGGTGGGTTATTCTTTTTTTAAATTTTATTGGAGTAGAGTTGATTTACACTGTTGTGTTAGTTTCAAGTGTACAGCATAGTGATTCAGTTATACATGTACATGTATTCATTCTTTTTCGATTCGTTTCCCATATAGGTTATGGTGGGTTATTCTGACTCGGCTTGCAATCACTTCTGTAATCGTCTGGTTATCCCTAGCTGTCCCACTGAAGGGACGGCTTCCAGGAATACTCCTGTCCCCTGCGCCCACTCACCTGGCCTCATGAACGTACTGGCAGAGATTGGACTGCGACTATGAATGTGGCCTGTGTCTTCAGCACAGGAAGTATGCAGAAATGGAGAAGAAACATGAAACTTTTGAGAAAAACTATTAGTAATCAAATTTTTATTTTTATCTTTTATTTTTATCTTTCTATTCCCTCTAGTTAATGATATTGCAAAACTAGTTGTCATATAAAGAGGCAATCAAAGAGAATGCAGCCAAAAATATAGACAAAAATTAGAGAGGTGTGTCAGGCAGTGAATTAATACAAGCTGTTATATTATTTTTCTGGATTTTGTGTCTGCAGCATCTGTGATCCAGCAGGATGAATGGCAGAGCCCTGGCTAAGGCCATTCAAAAACATGACTGAAGGCAGGTGGCGGCCGGTGCACTTGGGGTCAGGGTTGAAGCATTTGGAGATGAGGTCTTTAAAGAGGTAACTAAGTTAAAATGAGGTTATTTGGGTGAGTCCTAATCCAATATGACTGGTGCCCTTATTAGGAGAGGAGATTAAGACACACATGTATCAATGATTGTACAGAAAGAGCAAGGTCTCATTTGGAATATCAGTCAGTGATATTTGTCAGTTTTTAAAAATTTGTAAATTGTGGGCGTTTGTCTCATTCTCAACAGTTACTTTTGTAGCTAGTTTTCTGTTTAAAATTGGGTATCATCTTAAAGAGGACCCAAACCCAACCCTGGAACTGACTCTGCCCAAACTCATCATGCTCTTAGCATAGGAAGGTCCCCCAGTCCTCAGCGTGGATGGGGAAATGGGGCCTCTTTTCTGGAAAAGTCTGAGCTGCCAGCACTTTAGAAAGTGCTACAGGCGTCCTGTAATGGGGATGGGAGGCTGCAGGTGTCCTCCAAGGCAGGCCGCGGAGGCTGAAGAGGGTGCAACAGCACAGCAAAGTCCCTGAGAGAGGGTGGCCACCAGCTGGCAGTGGGATTCGTCCAATGTTTACACTGAGCAAAAGAGGGCTGGCGGCAACTTACGAATCACTTAGCCTTTTGCACTGTGCAGTAGCTTTCCGTACAGCCCCATCCCAAATTGAATTTGCAGATAAGATTTCCTTGGACATCTCGGTCCATGGGGAATTCTGGTGCCACCTTAGGAGTGAGGATGCAGAGCTGAGCAGGTGTGAGAGCGAGGCTGCTGCCCAGGTGGCCTGTTCTGCCGCCCCACGGGTTTTTGAGCAGTGGACACAGAAACATGGCTGAAGGCAGGTGGCGGCCGCTGCACTTGGGGTCAGGTTGAAGCGTACTGTGTCCTCTGTGATCCCAGGTCACACCAGCTCATTCACTCTGGCCCCAGGGAGTTGCAGCAGCTGCAGGGCTGGAGCTTGCCTTTCTTTCAGGAACTCGCCTCCTTTATGATTTTCACTTCTCCATCTGGTGTCCAGACTGCAAATTACAGGAGGTGACGATGCATCTCTTCTCCCGCTGAACAAAGGGACTGCGGTGATAATAGGCTGAGTGGGCTACCCCAGCTCCAGGAATGTTCCTCCTTCTGCGTCCTCTGGCAGCCAACCAGCGCACAGGCTGAAGGAAGCTTCACCAGGGACAGGCCCCCAGTGCGGGTGCTTTGCTCAGAGGCTGCCCTGCGGGGCGGGAAGGATGTGCCCATGGACACTGGGATTAGAGAAAATGATTGTACAGAGAGAGCAAGGTCTCATTTGGAATTCTAAGAAGCAGAGAGGCTGAAGGAGGCGAAGAGTCACTGGTCTAAGAACAGCCTGACATAGCCCGTCCTGGGTGTCCCTCAGAGTTAGCTGTTTTCTGGCGTATGAGTGTGGGGATCAAGGGTTATTCCTCAACCTCTGCCTTTATGTCCCCCTCTGCATGAACAGCACTCAAAAGAGTGAACACGTCCACACAGCTACGCTCCCCTGTGACCACAGGTGCATTCAATTACATTCTGTACCCGTATATACATATAATACAATTCTACACACAATACACACACAATAAAATAAGTAGCGTTTGGGATAATGTTATGGGCTGAATTGTGTCCCCCCCTGAAATTCATATGTTGAAGTCCTAACCCCTGGTACCTCAGAACGCAACTGCATTTGGAGATAAGGTCTTTAAAGAGGTAACTAAGTTAAAATGAGGTTATTTGGGTGAGTCCTGATCCAATATGACTGGTGCCCTTATTAGAAGAGGAGATTAAGACACACATGTATCAAGAGAAGACCATATGATGACACAGAAAGACAGCCATCTAAAACCAAGGAGAGAGACCTCAGAAGAAACCAACCCCGTCCACACCTTGATCTTAGACTTTCAGCCTTAAACACTGTGAGAAAATAAATTCATGTTGTGTGAGCCTGTACTGGTCTGCGGTATTTTGTTATGGCAGCCCTAGCGAATTGATACAGGTAACGATGGTGACTTCACTGCAATGGACTTGAATAAGCAGGAAAAGATACTCCTTCACGATGGAGGTTGCCTTGTTTTAACACACTGACTGCTAGGAATTCCACATATGGGATTTTGCAGCCACTGGTCCAGGCCAGGCCTGTGGATGCTCCCCTCAGATACCTCACGGTGATCCTTGCCAAGCTCATCTGCACCCCAGCATCTTCTGGTGAGTTCCTGTGCTTGCCATCATCCCTGATAGCACTAGGGGTTTTTAGCCTCTGGAGTCTTCTTTTCCCCCCCCTATAATATCCTTATCATGAAACAGGAAAGAAAGGAAAGGGGGGCGGAGGGCAACTTTTCTTAAATACTGATAGGTTCTAGATCAGGTGGGCTAGGGGCCTAGAGAAAGGGTGAAGACCTGTGTGGGGTGATGGGCTAGGGATTTCCAGTCTGCTGTGGGGAAGGAAAAGGGGAAACAAAGTTGTTAGAGCAAAGAGAGAGGGTCTAGCCTGGGGGAGAGAACTTGGGAGAGGCGCAAGCAGGGCCCAGGAGAAGGAATAGCCCACAGAGGGGAGTGAGTGCATAACCTTGATGAAGCGTTCTATATTTATGCTGTCCAATATGGGAGCCGCTAGTCCTGTGGTCGTTGAGCTCCTGACATGTGGCTAAGTGTGACTGACTGAGAAACTAAATTCTTAATTGAATTTTAGTCATTTCAAGTTTAAGTATAAATAGCTCCATGTGGCTGCAGTGTTGGGTAGCACGGTTCGGTTCTAGAGATCATGGCCTTGCTGCTCGCCTACTCAACGGCAACCTTCCTTCTCCCTTGCTCACTGAACCCCAGGTTTGTTCAGTCATGTGCTTTAGGGAAGAGTGAGCTCCTTCCAAGCTCTCTGGGGGGAGGTAAGTCTTGATTAGTCTAAGCCAGTTATGGTAATTATATTCCCCTTGTTAGTGATTAGTTAGGAGTAGGCAAATGATGCAAATCCAACCCATGAGACGGAGGGGCACGTCTGCTGGAGGATTCTGAGAATGTTCTCCTTGATCTTAGAAAGGATCATAAAGAGGGGATGGTCCCTCTTCTGGCCCTTGGATTTTTCTGTGAAAATCTGATGTTTAGAATGGCTGGAACCACCTCATGCCCACAAGGGGACAAAAGCCAGTATGCTGAGGATGGCTGACCTAAAAGATGCAGAGAACCTGGGTCTTCAGTGATGTTGCCAAGCCATACCATAACCAACCTTGTAATTGCCCTACCTCCTTTGTTATGTGAAATAACAATTCCCTTCATTAGTAAAGATATTTGAAGCTGGGTCTTCTGTTAAATGCTGTCAAAAGTATTCTTTGGGGGGCTTCCCTGGTGGCGCAGTGGTTGAGAGTCCGCCTGCCGATGCATGGGATGCGGGTTCGTGCCCCGGTCCAGGAGTATCCCACGTGCCGCGGAGCGGCTGGGCCCGTGAGCCATGGCCGCTGAGCCTGTGCGTCCGGAGCCTGTGCTCCGCAACGGGAGAGGCCACAACGGTGAGAGGCCCGCGTACCGCAAAAAAAAAAAAAGTATTCTTTGGGGATTAGCAAGTCCACGGCAGGCAGTTTGTGTTTCTGCCTCCAATGCCAATGCTATAAAACACAGCACTTTTTCTCATCATGTTCCTCAAACTAATGCTCCAAGCAGACACTACCAGTCAGTTGGAGTCAATATGCTAGATGAAAATCAGTTTGCCATTCCTGCTCTGGGGCAGAAGAACACAGCATCTCCTCTGCCACAAACTCCCCAGCAAACACTTTCTTCCCATTGGTCCTGGCTTAACAAGTGGAAAGTATGCCTGTGAAATCAAACAATACATCAATACCCATGACACCAGTCCACAGAAACAATTCAAATAAGCCTGAATCAAGGGAAACAGGTTTTCCTTATGCCCAAGGACGTTAAAAAAAAGTACTTATTTTTTTAAGGGTCAATTGATGTTTGCAAGGGAAGTCAGTCACACAGCAACCTTTATTTGAACATAATGGAGCAAAAATGCTCTTTTATTAATCTGATGTCCATTAAATGTCTTTGCAGCTGTTACATGAATGGTAGGTGTCTGGCACATAAATGTATACACATGTCCACGGCTGATTTATGCTGTACACGAGTCATCCCACGTGGAGCATGCCCTCACTCACACAAGGATACGCATGGCTGTCTCGGGCATTTGTTAAAACACACTTGGTCAAACATTTTGGCAATACGGGAATCAGACAAAGAGAGGCATACCAGAAAGATGAGTTCACAACAGGACCAGCTGTACTTTAAGAGAAAAACTCTAGAAACCCGTAACAGAATTTATTGGGGTTCACACATGCAGCACATATATACAGTACACTTGGGGTAACGGGAATATTCATAGCAGGAGGGCTTACAGAGCAGTAAAAACAGAAGAGAAACAAGACAAAACAAAACGCCCAAGTGCCAAAACCAAGGAGAGGACCATTGCCAAGATCTCATTGCAAAGGAGAGTGGATTGTTGGTTTAACATGTGTCCAAAATGGAGGTTCACCTGAAAGAACAAACTCTTCTAGGACTTTATTTACAGTATGTAGACATTAGTGAAGGATGTATGGTCTATTCAATGTGCTCCTGCATCAGGACAAGGATACAGAACCGCATTTTGGACGGTATGAAAGCACGTATCAAGAAAGAACATTTCTTTTTTTGTTTGTTTGATTTAGGACATAGACTCAGTACAATAAATGTATAACAATAGCAGAGGAGATGAGATTAAGCCAATCTGTCCAGCTCTATCTAGGTAGGCCTGGTGAATGCCAAAGGCAAGGAAAGAGTTTCCTTCGTCAATGCCTACCAGGGTGTGAGAGGGGAGACACTTTGTAACTTCAAACAAATTCATTTTTGTTTGCACAGCATATAATAGCCAATTTGCTGTACATCCTCCCTGAAGGAACAATACTCATAGAGAGTGGCGGGTTCTCTGCACTGTGGGTCTTATTCTGAATCAATACAAACGCAGAAAGAAACCATTTGTGTACCACAGGAGATTGAAATTGTTGTCTTTCCCTCCCTTGGGTTTATGGGCAGTGCTGAGCCGCAAAATGGGACTCAATTTGGTGTGGCCTGGGTCTATGCAGTGGGTGGCCATGTACTGGTCAGGGCTCTAGGTAGCGGCATGTAGGCACGTGATGAACCACTGTCTCGGAGGAGGAGTCTGATTTGTAGCATTTGTCAATATCCGTGGTGTGAATATTCCCACCATGGCTGATTTCAAGCTACAAAGGTGATGTCACTGACCTGCAGTTGGGAAGTAGCACTCAGTAGCCCAGCATCACGGGGTTTTTCTCCCATACAGACACAATAGGTGTCGATTACCTCAAGGGCATAGGTAATACTAAAATGAGTAAAATAATGAGTTTAGAATATTTCTTACCTTTGTTTCTAACTATAATTTAATTGTACTTTCACATATTTTAATTTTTTATAATGGCTGTTTCTTAACCATTTTTGGCTCACAGAATTCCTGAAATGATGGGCTCTGAGGAACTGGTTTGCACCTGCTCTAGCCCATCCCTGGCTTTCGACGGCTTGGCCCCTGTGAGCTGCTCGGCCAGTCACTTTCCAGGCACCTGAAAGCTGCTTAGGACCCAGCAGTTGCTTAGAAGCACCCCAGCTTCTAGGGTGGACCACTAGCCGGTGTTAAACCCCGTGCGGGTCTGAACAGAGGGCTGAGGGCTGCTTTCTCTCCCTCCTGGTTCTGGGCCCTCTTGGCACAAAGTGAGCATGGAGGTGGCAGGGTAGGCAGAGAGCGGGCAACCTTTGCAACCTCAGCAGTTAAATCTGAGTGGAAGGCACCTGCTGGCCTTCTGCACCAAGTAGGGCCCTCGGCAGGCACGGAGAGGTGTGTCCACTCCCCCTGGTCAATGAATTCCGGGACCTCGCTGCGGGCCTCCTTGCCTTCCAGGAGTCAAGCATCGAGCTCTAAGACTTCTGCCTCAGAGATGGGCCTCGCTCAGACCTCATGCCAGGGGTGCCCATCCCATCAGGCACAGCAGTCGGGAAGGAGTTGGAAATCTCGCCCAGCACGGGGAGCTGTGTCAAAGCCAATGGTCTAGGGCTTCCCTGGTGGCACAGTGGTTGAGAGTCCGCCTGCCGATGCAGGGGACAGGGGTTCGTGCCCCGGTCCGGGAAGATCCCACATGCCGCTGAGCGGCTGGGCCCGTGAGCCATGGCCACTGAGCCTGCGCGTCCGGAGCCTGTGCTCCACAACGGGAGAGGCCAAAACAGTGAGAGGCCCGTGTACCGCAAAAAAAAAAAAAAAAAAAAAAAAAAAAAGCCAATGGTCTAGAGCTCACAGCTCCTGCACCCACACCCCTTCTCTCCATTCCCCCTCCCCTGGGCCTCCCCAGCAGGCACGGTCAGCACATTCCTTAGTCCCAAGGGCCCTGTCAAGCTAGTCCCCATATACTGCTAGAGTCAAGAGGAGACAAGAGGACGGGAGGTGGGGGAGCGGAAGGGAGAAAGGAGGTGAGTGTGTTTTGTCAGTTGGAGGTAAGGAGGAGAAAGCCAGGGGCAAAAAGGAAGTCGCGACTCTGGAGGGGAGGGCGGAGGGGCACTGACAACCACCTTCTCTCTGCTCTGCCCTCAGGCCCCAGCACCCAAAGGTCTTTTGCAGCTTTGAGACGCTTTACCATGCACTGATTTTAAACTGAAATCTGAAAAGCGCCTGCCACTGACTGTCAGAACCTGTTTTCTGGGTGGCTTATCTGCTGTGACTTCGTCACAGGTCTTCAAACACAGAAAGGAAACACCCTGGGAAGCTGAGGCCTGAGGACGTGGCAGCAGCTGGGGGATTTGCTGACTCTGCTCCAGAGAGGACTCCAGCCGCTGCCTGCTCTAAACAGACTTCCCAGCCCCCGCCTCTAGTTTCAGCCATAAAAAGAATGCCCCAGAAGAAACTGGGACTTTAAAACTGAACACCTCTATTTTATGCATTCACTTTGCTGTATAGCTGAAACTGACACAGCAGTGTAAAGCAGCTATACTCCAATTAAAAATAAAATGAACACCTCTATAAAGATGGGATGATCTCGGCTGCTGATTCTTTTCCTTTAACACCTTAGCTTGGTTTCCCGCCAGGATATTTAAAGAAATAGCACATGTATGGCTCCATTTTTCTCATTTTCCAAGTATGTACTAGTTAGTAGTCCCTCCAGCAAAGGCTAAGCAATTGAGGGGCTTTCTCCTCCTGTCAAAGATATTCCCAATTTCTGAGTAGTTCCTGCTCTGCCCATGGTAGGCTATTCCTTCTTTCTTCCTTTTTTTTTTTTTTTTAACATCTTTACTGGAGTATAATTGCTTTACAATGATGTGTTAGTTTCTGCTGTATAACAAAATGAATCAGCTATACATACACATGTATCTCCATATCTCTTCCCTCTTGCGTCTCCCTCCCACCCTCCCTATCCCACCCCTCTAGGTGGTCAAAAAACACCAAGCTGATCTCCCTGTGCTATGCAGCTGCTTCCCACTAGCTATCTATTTTACATTTGGTAGTGTGTATATGTCCGTACCACTGTCTCACTTCGTCCCAGCTTACCCTTCCCCCTCCACATATCCTCACGTCCATTCTCTACGTCTGCGTCTTTATTCCTGTCCTGACCCTAGGTTCTTCAGAACCTTTTTTTCTTTTTAGATTCCATATTCATGTTTATTTCTTTTAAATTTGGGAAAATAACACTTTGTGTTTATGGGGCAGGGGTAACAACAGGTAATGGGGATCAATATGAGGACCCCCCATTATAGATGCTTTCTCTTTCATTCTCCCTGTTTCCCTGCCCTTATTTAAGTCCTTAATTAAGGGTTAACTAACTACACACAGCACAGCGCCTCAACCTAGCACATGAAAGTTATTCAATAAATATTTATTGATGAGATGACAAGAGATCAGGGGATGTTCTGCCCAGCTCTTTCCTCCGCCCAGTGCTGTTAGCCTGAAACTATGGCCCATGAACTGTATCCTTGTCACTCAAAATCCTGAGATTACTAAACTGGATCAAGGTCTTGGTTGAGCAAGACAGAAGTCAGCCCTGGCAATGGCTGTGCCTGGTTGGTGAGACACCATTGATAGGAGGAATGGTCAATATTTAGAGCAAAAGAACATCACATGGAGAACTGTCACTCCACACCTGAAACAATGAAGGGACACGCAACACATCTAGAAGACACTTACAATTCTGTCTACGTTACAGATTGTGAGAGAAGCTTTACTCAAAACACACTTTGCTTGGCAGAAACATAAACTGTAAGAAATGTGTAGTCCATTTCAGAGTGCCCTACTGTGTAGGTTTCTTTTCATTGTGGCAACTTGACTGTTGTTTCTGTAGGTTTGTACCTTGACTGAGTTCAACATGATATGCGGGTTCATGGAAAACCAAACATACAGCCAACACGCCCTTAACAATCAACCGACTGTCTTTCCGTGATACCAGGTGAAGGCCAAATTCAGACATTTCCGGCTTCAGAGCCTTGAATGCATGAACAAGTGAAGTGCATTACTGAAGAAATAGGTAGAGGCCATTTTGATATTAAGCAGGAAAAAAATGGAGAATATCATATTCTGTTTTGATTGGCAGAGAGAATCAGAAGCTATTCCCATGGAATGCTTTCGAAATGATCCCAGGGCTGAGAAAATCTCAATTCTGCCCTAATCTCTTCATTGGAAACTTCTCAACATCTTGGACTCTCCCTTTGGTCACTACATGTCTTTTCCCACCTCTCTCTTGATATCTCAAGACATCCAGAAATGCAGCTACGCAGTTTGGTGCAAACGTGAGCTTAGGCTTGGTGAGTTTTGTAAGTGAAGGTGCATTTGCCAACTCAGGTGAAATCACTTTAAAACTCTGCTTCTGAAGGCCTAGGTCTGCATAAGGCCATGCTTCAAGAATAAAATGGAGTAGAGTCAGGAGAGCTATGGAATGCAGCCTTTGTGACAGGACTGTGATCAGAGAGTCTTCTAACTGTCTGCATCCCTACAGGGTGGGCCCTTTCCTTGGCAGGCGCTGGGAACTGTCAAACCAGCAGTGAATGGAGATAACGCTCAGGGTCCTAAGAAGCTGGCAGCACAAACAACACAGGAACCACGCTCTCGCCTCTCCCACAGCGGCTTCCCAAACAACTTTCTGAGCTCTTGCATGTTTATCTATTTCCTAATTTTTCAGTTTCTAAACTCAACCTATTTGGTGCTTGTAAAGAAGAGCTTAGCATAAGAAGAAGAAGATAGTAAGATGAAGCTATTTTCGTGACGATCCTCTAGCATCTTAGACTAGTCCCAGTAGCAAACTAGTCCCAATCCACAGATGGGAAAACTGGGGACCAGAGATGTTCAATGACCTACATTCTCCTCAACAAGATCTGGGTCTCATTATTGGTTAGTGGGGGAATTTGGGCGAGGACCCATCTATCTTATCTCCCAGCATCAGTCTTCTGGGTGTAAGATGACCACTAGCTGCTGGGTTCGGCTTCCAAGGCAGCGAGATTAAATGAGAGGAGGTTAAGACAGGAGGGTAAGACCCATTACTGGGGGTATAATGTATAGGACTTTCAGTTTGGAGCAGCTGGATTTTTTCCTACTGAGAGGACCAGTGATAATAACAGGATTCTGGAGCATTCTGGATTGATTCAAAGAGCTATTAGGAAATTTTAGATAGAAAAGGAGTTGGAAATGTAGGAGCCAGCGGGAGTGTTTCCTAGGCTTTCATTTGCGCACATGCTCTCATTTTCTTTCTACTGCAGGTGAAATGAGTTGCTGGCTGCACGTCCGTGTGCCAACAGCCTGCTGCACTGATAGAACTGGGAGTTTGTTTAATCGCATGGCTCTATCTTAATCCTGCTGACCCCAAAACAAGCTGGACAGGCCACACCACATACTTTGGGAAGAACTTGAGCTCTCTCACGGAAAATGCCGGTGATGGGGACAACGAGAAGGAGGCAGGGACACTGCAGGAAAAGTGGAAAAGGTGGTGACCAAGAAGGTTTGTGACCACAGACTGTCCAGGAGATTAGAAGAGATCCCTCTTGGGCCACCTGGGAGGCTTGGATTAAGTGACAAGAAGGTCAAGAAAGGTCATTCTGAAGGGGATGCGTGGTGGCAGGTCTCATCCAGTGCAGTTCTGCTGGCTTATCCCACATTCTGACCTAACCCAGGGTTCAGATAAAATACCACGTAAACCGTGCTCTGGAGATGTGATGCATTTAGAACTACGACAGACATTTGAGACATTTCTAAAAGTAAAGACAGTCCAGTAAGCAAAGTTAACTGCTGCGGAAGATCTACAGACAGCAACACCCATGCACATTTCTCTTTGTCTTTTGAATGGCTTGACGGAGATACACATTACTTTTGCAGTTATTACTACACATGCTACATTCAACTAAAAAACCTGCTCAGGTCCCCAAATATGTCTTTTGTAAGAAGATAAATCAAGGGGTAGGTAGGTGAGGAAATGAGTACGAATGGAAGAGCATACAGAATACGTTCGGGGGTTGTCTGACTGTCATCTTCGTTTGCCAATAATATTCCAGGAGGCAGAGGTGAAAAAAAGTGCTGTTTCTTTCCTGCTTTGTTGATATTGTTCTAATAGATCTCGTCTAGTCTTTATTGATTTTCCTTCTTTCTGCCACCTTTGCAGTTTGGGGTTTGAGTTTTCCTGATGCTCTGGCCCTGAGCCCGCATCCCCAGGGAACCACCCTCATCCGGCCAGCCCCCGACACCAGGCTGCCCTCCCTGTACAGGCCTGAATTACTTCAAGGGAGAGTCGATTAATGGCTTCTGTTCATGAAAGAAGCTTTTCACAGAGCCTCAACTCTGCTGTCTGGAGCTCTCGGAGGATCAGGCGCAAGGGGGGAGAGAGAGGCGGAGTGGTCTGTGGGGTTAAGACATCTTTGAATGTAATGACTATTGGAAACAAAGGCTCTCCCTTCCTGGAGGCCCCAGGGCCGTGGCCTGTTGGAAACGCCTACAATAAGTAATAAGGATAACCCTCCACCAAGACATCGAGAGTTTAAAAAAGGACTATTGTTTTAATATGGGATTTATTCCTGGCTGCTGGTCATCACTGCAAGTCTACCTGGAGGCTTCAGATTTCAAAGATGAGTAAAAAGGACCAGCGTGGAGGAGGGGCAGCCCCAGGGGTGAGAAGGTCACAGAGCTGACAGCCGTGGGAATGTCCTGCCGACCTCTCTCTTCAGGCCCAGGCAGACTCCAGAGGTAACACGAGCAGCCAGACCCACCAGGAGATGCTGCCCTTGTCTGCCCGAGGGCCCCTTGGAGCACAGCAGGCTGTGATTTCACACAGATGCAGCAGCCAGGAACACACCGACCAGTGCACCGGCCTAGCCAAGCCATGCGCATTGCTAGTAGGAAGTCCAATGTCAACTTCCCAGGGGTACTCTAGATGAGAGAGTTTGGGTGAAGGGCAGACTCAGGTGGGCAGACCCAGTTAGAAAGTGGCTTTTTTCCCTTGAATCTGCTACCTGACAAGGTCAATGGCAGCTGGGGGTGGGGTGGCGGGTGGGGATGAATGTCGGTCCACGATCCCCCTGAGTTCTGACTTTCTAATATTCTGAACCACGTGCCGCGGTCACAGACATAATTACAGGCCCTTTTCCTCGTACTTTTCAGAAGTTTCACCGGGGGCTTTCTGGCAGAAGTCCTGCTCATGCAGCTCAGAGATCTTTGCTGCCAACAGCAGAGCCCCTATTTTTCTTGTCAGCAGAGACAGTCACGTTAACTGTCAAGACTGAAAGAGCCCCACCCAGCTCTGTTTGGTGTCACGTGGTTTTTTTTTTTTTTTTTTGAAAGGCCCTGCTGTAACAGCAAGAATTGCTGGGTGTCCTTTTCTAAGTAAACAGGAAATATCACTCTGTTTGAAAAAAAAAAAAGAATCCCTCTTCTCAGCACAAATGCGATAATACGCCAACTTATCTTTCCCGTGAATGTTGAATTAGGAGCAGCCCAGCCCTCTTCTTAGCTTCTGAACCTTCAGTGAGCAGAATCTCCGGAAGGCCCGGCTGACCAGCACATTTAAAAAATCCTTCCACTGATTTCTGGGAGGCAGTAGCATCACAGTTAGGAAAGACAACGATGCATGAAAAAAAACAAACAAACTGCAAAATCACATTTAAGGGGCGAGATGGTACGCATCTAAATTTTAGTCGCAGCAAGAATTAGTGTTTTGGTATTTGACCGCTTTTCTATATCTGAAAAAGCTGGAGCCTTGAGTCAGTCGGGAGAGTTGACACGGGGCAGCAGAAAGAAACACAGGATGGATGGCTTTTTTTCCATTACATCAGGACCTGGGTTCGTGTGTCAGGCAGGCGCAACCCCACCAGTCCTCCACACACGAGCACGGTGGAGGCCAGCAGGATGGGGATTGCTTTGGTGATGCTGACCAGGGAGCCGAATATTAAGTTTCCGAGGACGGCCGCTGCTTTGCACAGTGCATTCAAGAAGCCAAAGCCTGTTGCCCTGCAAAGGACAGAGATATGGACAAGGTTGAGAAAGTGTCTTCCAAGAGTCCAACTTTAGACACAAATGTCTTCTAGGATAATTTTCAAAGATCTTCAAGTAGACTGTTTTGTACGTCCTTAGAGCAAGTAATCAAATATTTGTCAGCACATTTGCAAGTAGAGAACCCCAGCTGTTGGTATTGTTCCTTCAGCCCTCTGTTGACTTTCTTGCCACCTCAACTGATTCTTATTCTGCCCATGAGTTTATTGTGAAGAGAAAGAGAAAGGACATTTCAGGGAGTCAGAAAAGTTACATTAAATTGAAATGTATGACGATGTATTTCTTTAAATTTTACTTTTTACTCCCTATCTCCTCTTAGCTTAATTCGTGTGTGAGGTTTTAAATACTTAAAGTGCATGGAACTTTCAGAGAAAATCAGGGATGACTGGGTTGTACTTGCATCGTTCTGGCACCATGGAAGTGAACTATCATACTCTTGTCCCAGATGTTTTTGGTAGCGGGCAGAAACTGAACCCTGAGCTGGGTGGCCACCAATGAGCCAGTGACACATTTCTTACACCCTCACCAGAGTCCTAGGTGGGAAATCAAGCCCAAGACAATATTACGGAGGAAATCAGATTGTAGGCCCACAGAAGATCTTGTTTAACTCTGCTGACATATAATATGTGCACGTGGTATATGAATAAGACACATCCCATTTCTTAAGACATTCTTTGGAAAAGAAAAATTTTACTATCTTTATGGGTGTTGAATGTAATTTTACTGTGGTTTTCTAGGCAAGACATTTAATTTTGTTCATAAGAGTACCGATACTGCTGACATCATGAGATAATATGAATTTCCTCTGCCTTTATGCCAGCTCCCTGTTTTTTGCCCGTCACCGGGTATATGTGTGTAATAAAGGCACATTGAATGCAGGGTTCACTGTTGGATACCTTTATCCCCCTCCAGAGGGAAATGCATTTTATATACCGTAAAATGCAGCACTTAGTACACATCTTTCTTTGATTGATTTGTAAATTTGTTTCCTGTAGGTTTTCCTTTGGCCAGTCAGAACAACTACTCATCACGACGTATGCTATTCCTAGTGATATTTTCTACAGTGTGTAGATATTTACTGTGGGTATTATCCAGCCATTCCCCTTCCCATACCATAAGAAAGGAATAAGCACCCCTCCCGTGCTGTAGGAACTGAGCCATTGATTTTGCTGGTGAGAACAGACCTAAGAAACAGCAGCAAGCACTGCCTTTCTTTTTTGGCCAAGACACCTAGAAAGTCGAGTAAGTGGCCTCTGCAGTGTTGCAAAGTTGCCAGCTGTTTGGATCTTGGAAGGGGTGTAACAGAATCTCTGATGGAGAAAAACAGGAACTTCTTGAGAAGAGGGTAAGCTCATTTTGTATTCTTCCTCTTCTTTTTGGTTTGTTTTTAAAGAAAGAGACTAGTGATAGCAACAACCACCAGAAAGATAAGGAGATTTAATGTACTGATAACTATTTTCAAATGAAATTGCTTGAGGTTACACACTGAGTACCATAGAAGACTTAAGCAGAATGACGTCATCATCTACCCCACCCCCACCTCCATGGAGAGGCCAGGAGGCCAAACTGTCTTTTTTTTTTTTTTTTTTTAAATTAAAAGACTTTTTTTGAGCAGTTTTTGGGCTCCAAAAAATTGAGTGAAGAGAAGAGAGAATTTCCATATAGCCCCTCACCTTCCACCCCTATTATTAACATCTTAGTATGGCACATTTGCTACAACTAACGAGTCAATGTTAATACATTACTGTGAACTAAAGTCCATAGTTTACATGAGGGTTCACTGTGTTGTGTATTCTATGGGCTTTGACAAATGTATAATGACATGTATCCACCATTATAGCATCATACAGAATAACAGTTTCACAGCCCTAAAAATCCTGGCAGCCACAGATCCTTTTACTATCTCCATAGTTTCACCTTTTCCAGAATGTCATATAATTCAAATTATATAGTATGTAGCCTTTTCAGATTGGCTTCTTTCACTTTTTTTAAACTACATTTTAGTTTCTAGATTCTAGAGTCATAAATTACCCAATGCATCTTATGGTAGTGAGATAAGCTGTATTGTTCTGGGGAAAATGGCTAGCGTGTATGTTGCTGATAAGCGAAAGGGAAACATTCTGTATGAAGAAGTCTCTTGATGACAAAACTTCAGAATGAGCCATGAGGAATTTACATCTGGGTTAAAATAACCATATTTTGCCAAGCTATAAACCTCTGGTACAACTCAGAACAGGGTAAAAAATACAGGCAGTTATCTCCTTTCATTACCGAAACTATAACAGAGGAATAGACGACTTCCTGAGATCTCCAAGCAGCAATAAGAGAGATGCATCAGGAACATCTGGTGTCAGAAGCCGCTAAAAAATACGATCAAATTCTAATTTCTTAAGAATCTCCGTTTTCATTTATCACGCAGAGGCAGTTCTTCAGATAATAATCTGGTGTGGCTACAAAGCACACAGCCTCCTTAAATTACTGTGGGCATTCCAGAAAACATGACTGTCCTTTCCTTGGATAAGTAAATTATTTCTTCAAATAATTGAAGCTGGAGGGTGTGATTTTCTACACACAGGAGACACAGTTGTATTAGAAAAATTATTCTCAAAGTGGTTCTCCCTTGGGGTTATCTGTTTATCAGTAAACAAGCTTTTAGTTCATTTATTCCCTTGTTCTTATTTAAAGGAAGGTTATGAGCTTCTGCAGACATCCTAAGCACAAGTCACTTTGTCATCAAGGCCTTGGAGGGTGACGAGCTCAGAGCTGGCAGAGCCCAATTGGACTTAACTGACTTCCCAGCAGTAGGAAAAGCTACTGCATTTTTTTTCCAGACCAAAGATGTTCTGTGTCTTCTCTTAACCAACAAGCACCCAAGAGGAAGAATGCAATAATCTGTTGTCTTTTTACAAGTTCCATCCCTTGTTCCCCTACCTCTCCAGCCAGAATCCCTTGTTTTCAATTCTTGCTGAACCTATTTATTGAAATCTTTTAAAGGGAAATTCTTTTCCCAACAGTACCCTGTGACTGCAGCAGCCCTGTTCCCCATTCCATTAAGGCGATCCTTCTCCCTGCACCATTAACTCCCTCTGATGCTGGTGCAGGCAGCAGGCTTGCTGCAGTGCTTAGGCTCAGCTGATGGGGGATGGGGTCACCAGAGCATACCCTCACCACAGCTGCACTGTGGCTTCTTCTCCAGGGCCTTCACAATGCAGTGGGTTCTAGTGCATTTATATCGTTTTATACTTTAATTGGTGGCCAGGAGGGCTTCCCTGGTAGCGCAGTGGTTAAGAATCCACCTGCTAATGCAGGGGACACGGGTTCGAGCCCTGGTCCAGGAAGATCCCACATGCCGTGGAGCAACTAAGCCCGTGCACCACAACTACTGAGCCTGTGCTCTAGAGCCTGCAAGCCACAACTACTGAGCCCACGCGCCACAACTACTGAAGCCCGTGTGCCTAGAGCCTGTGCTCCACAACAAGAGAAGCCACCGCAATGAGAAGCCCGCACACTGCAACGAAGAGTAGCCCCCGCTCGTTGCAACTAGAGAAAGCCCACGTACAGCAACGAAGACCCAATGCAGCCAAAAATAAAAAAATAAAATAAAAATTTTTTAAAAAATTGGTGGCCAGGAAAAGGAGACTCCATTCTGGATAGTGAGGATAGTTTTGCCTTCACATCCAGCCTCTTTCTTATTTGGTTTTTCTGACTTCAATGCAGGGTCAGCCCTAGGTCTTTTGAGGCTCCTGGGAAGACGAAAGGGTCACTGAATAATGGCAGCACTTAGACAACGCCTGGCACATGGTACATATGCTGGTGTTAGCCATTGTTTTAAACACTAGCTGAAATATCTGACCCATCGACTGATGAAATTAGGAAAAAAAGTTAAATGTTACATTTTGAAAAGGCCTGAAATTGTGTAGAGCGTAGATCCAGACTCAGCTCATGGAATTTACCTGTTAAAGGGTAAAGTGTGAGCATTCTTTTGGTCTCGTCTAAGCTCTGGAAATGAACTTTTTCCAGACAACTCAGTTAAGTCATTGGCAGAAGTTACTTTAGCATGGGACATTTTGGAAAGTACAGGCAGTCCTAAAATCAGAAATACATGTGATCTAAAGATTCATCTGGGAGTCGGCTATTTAAAACACAATGAATTTAATTTTTCTCATAGAAACAAGAATACAAATGACGGCTAGCTTCCCAGATTAATCTAAAAAAGCTATTTTAACACTGAATCCATCTGAGCAATTGGACTACAATGCTGAGAGCGCTAGAAACCCCTTGAATATTTGTCTAATGAGCAAACTGGTTCTTAATATGGTTCGAATACACATCTCCTATGCATTTATTTATTTATTAACAATCATTCATTAAGCATCTATTATGTGCCTAACACTGCACTAGGTACCAGGGACCCCAAAATTAATAAGATGAAGTCTCTTTTTACACTAAGATAGGTGCAGAGAGATCATGATAACACAACATGCTAAGTGCATTAATAGAGATACCCACAGGCTACTACGGGGCCATAGAGGATGTGAAGTGATCTCCCGCTGTGGGTGGAGACAGTTGAAGAAAGGCTTCTCAGAGGGGATGGATGAGAATAGAATTGGTCTTGAAGGAACAGGAAGAGCTTGCAGGTGAGGATGGAATGTGGACAAAGGTGTTCTCTGGCTCTCAAAATACCCTCACATCTCTCTAAAGTATCTCCGTGGTACCCCACTCAGGTGTACCTTAGACATCTTCTCCAAAACCTTCTTGAGTGCCAAATGACCTGCCTCCCTCCAGTCCCCAAACAAGTTTCCCATTTCCTCCTGCAGCTGTTCTCAACTTGGGGTTAGAATAGCAACCTGGTTGAACTACGGTGCAGACATGTGTAACCACAGCCTCACCCAGCCGTGCGCAAAACATCACTTGTGGAGCTTTTAAAACACAGTGATGTGGTCATACCAATGCCTAGGGCCATGCTCCCAGAACTTCTGACTTTACTGCTCTACTGGGAGTCAAGGCATTGGTATTTTTTAGAAGCCCTGTGTGAGTCTAAGGGGTATCCAGGGCTGAGCACTCTGCAATTCTCCCAGAAATACCTACACTTTTGAATTGATTTTGATTTACTGTTATATACAAAACACAATTACAAAAGCAAAACATCTGCTCCAGCCCTCCAACAAATGGTTTTTTTTTTTTTTTGGCGGTACGCGGGCCTCTCACTGTTGTGGCCTCTCCCGTTGCGGAGCGCAGGCTCAGCGGCCATGGCCCATGGGCCCAGCTGCTCCGCAGCATGTGGGATCTTCCTGGACCGGGGCACAAACCCGCGTCCCCTGCATTGGCAGGTGGACTCTCAACCACTGCACCACCAGGGAAGCCCCAACAAACGGTTTTCAGTTCTGAATTTCCTTTAGTGTGCTTCCAATCATATCTATATTTTTGCAAATCACAGGATTTCTACAACTTTGCTTTCTGCTTTCCCCCCAATCATTCCCAAAGCTGTTTGTTTGCGTTTTGTTTAAAACGAAATGATTTAGCACATAACCATTATTTCTGTAACCATACCATTGGATAATTAGAGCTTTCTAAATCTGGAGGAGCATGAATGAGATTGCCGTGAACACCTTCATGTATAGGACCTCCTTTCTCTGGACGTGTTCATTAGGGAATATCACGCAGTACAACACAGCCAAGGGAAAATATTCACGATATGGTGTGGGGAGACCGAGGGCAACCAGGAGCACCGAGGCCCACAGGAGAGGAATTAACGTCAAAGGCTTCGCCCAACATCTTTTCTTTCCCCTCCCTGGGCCTGCTGTCTTATTTACTCAACTCTGCACAGCTCATTTTCACTAGAGGCAGTTTCTCACCTAACCTGCCTCATTTCCTTTTCTTCCAACTCTTGGTTGGACTCTGGGCAGCCATGAAAACTCTCCCTGCTGGACCAGACCTCCTTCCTGCTCCCCTCCTAAGGGTTGGCTTGTACCAACCGCAAGGCTCTCCTGTCAGGGTTTAGCCTTATTTAGATCCTGGCCACATCTCTGGGGTGGGCCTGTGTAGCCTTTTACATTCACTCATTGCAACGTGCTTCAGGGCTGGCACAGGGATGAATGGGATACTTGTGAAATGAACTAAGGAATTTTCTGATATCTTCAAAATACATTGGAAGTATATTTCTGTAATGGGTAGTTTTTTAAATCAACATTGTTAATTTTACTATTCAAATCTTTATATCTTCGTTTTTGAATTTTATTTATTTTTTCATACAGCAGGTTCTTATTAGTTACCTATTTTATACATATTAGTGTATATATGTCAATCCCAATCTCCCAATTCATCCCACCACCACCGCCCCGCCCCGCCACTTTGCCCCCTTGGTGTCCATATGTTTGTTCTCTACATCTGTGTCTCAATTTCTGCCCTGCAAACTGGTCCATCTGTACCATTTTTCTAGGTTCCACATATATGTGTTAATATACGATAAGTAATGGGCATTTTTTAAGAAAACTGAAGTATAGTTGATTTACAATGCTGTGCTAGTTTCTGGTATACAGCAAAGTGATTCAGTTATACATATATATACATATTCTTATTAATTAATTAATTAATTAATTTATTTATTTATTTATGGCTGCATTGGATCTTCGTTGTGGTGCGCGGGCTTCTCATTGCAGGGCTCAGTAACTGTGGTGCATGGGCTTAGTTGCTCCGTGGCATGGGGGATCTTCCCGGACCAGGGATCGAACCCGTGTCCCCTGAATTGGCAAGTGGATTCTTAGCCACTACGCCACAAGCGAAGCCTGTTTTTCATATTCTTTTCCATTATGGTTCATTACAGTATATTGAGTACAGCTCCCTGCGCTATACAGTAGGACCTTGTTGTTTTATCTATTTTATATATAGTAGTTTATATCTGCTAACCCCAAATGTAATGAGCATTTTAGTGGACATTAGTTGGTCCATGTTTATTTATTGATGCCAGACTATTATCTTGCTTTCGTGGAGGAAAAACCCCTAGTTTCACATTCTGAAATCAGGACAGACTGAATTCAGTTGCTTTCTGATCTTCAAAGGAAGAGAAAATTTGTCTCATCTAAGCAGTGAGTATAGGTGTGTGGTCTGTGTGTGTCCTCCTTAATTTGGGAAGATGGCATCCTGCAAGCAGGGCTTTTCTTACTCACAAACAAGTGGAGGACTTACTTGCAGTTTTGAGCCCATAGGAATCCCTGGGCCCAAAGTGGGCTTCCAACTCCCTCCCTCCCCACAACCACCAAGGGTCATCCTATTGCTTGTTCCTGTTGAAATGCAAATATATTCAGGTCAAAATGGAAGCCTTTGTGTCTTATCACTTATCTGATAAACCTCGCTAGGAAGCGAGTCCCTGGGCCAGGGTAAATGATGACAGAATGAAAGTGAGCCCTGGGAGGCAACCTGGAGTTCGTCTAAGGCCATGGTTGATGGACACGGCTGTATATCCCAAACACTGTGTGAGCTTCTTAGAAACTGATTCCCAGAGGCCCACCCCAGACCTACTGGGATGGTTCTATATGTCACAGACTAGGTATGCCCATGCTGGGAGCCGCACCGAAGGGTCATTACATCTGGGTTTGATGCTAAGGGATCCAGGGCAAGTTACTTTCCCCCCTCTGTGGCTCCTTTTCCTCACCTGAAAATGGAATAAAACTACCTACCCTTGTAGGGTTGGAGGGAGGATTAAATAAGGTTAAATGAGATAATCTGAATACTCAGCCTGACTCACCCTTTCATTTCTCAGACGAGAACACCAAGCTCCAGAAAGGTTCAAGGACTAATCTAAAGTTACCCAGCTGCTTTCTGGTAGTGTCCATACCTGAGTTCAGGTTTCCTCCACATTGCTGATGGAGAAGCAGGAGGAGAGGAAGAAGACGTTTCCAACAGGCAGTGCTGAATGGGGAAGGGGGAGCTGACAGTTGCAGGCTCTGGAGGACACAGGCCGTGGATGGACAAAGTGGAAGAGGGACACAGAAGGGCAGCGGGGGAGAACTGAACAGGAATGCTCCCTCACTCACAACTGGCCCAACTAGCTTACCTTGGAGAGTAGGGAGCCAGACCCCACACAGGGAGGAAGCCTATCACCCATAACCGGCCAGATTGTAAAAAACATCTTTTTTTCCATCTTTCTATCTTTTCATCTATCAGTCATTCACCTGGAGTCCTGGTAGTGAATAAGGAAAACAAAGTCCTGCTCTCAAGGAGCTCACATTCTAGTGGGTGACAGACAGTAAACAAATGTACACCCTAACATCCTATCATCATATGGTCTGGGAGGTAATTTGCTTTAAAAGTACATCAGTATAAAGATAAGTTGTCTCTATACCCATAGAATTTAAAACATGTTAATCAGGAATTAACAGGCCAGAGGTGATTACTTAGGGCTTTAACTATCATTTTAGAAATCTACATGAGAAGGTTTGTTAATGAACACGGAGATCAGTTTTCATTGGTGATACGAGCGCTTGATATGCAGTTGACTAGAATGTTCTGCCCTTAGCACGATGGATGGACAAGCATCCTCCAAGCCCCGCAACCTGGTGAAATGGTACCCTTGGTCCAGATTCCAGACTCTAGAGCCCACTGGTCCTGGACTCTGCTGCCTGCCCAGCCCCAAGCCTGGTGGTCCTGCTGTCAGCATGTCATGTCCATGGCCCTTTCAGGCAAGGGCAGAGAGATGGACTTCCCTGGAGTCAAGAACGGGCTGTAGGGCTGTTTTTGTGACCATTTGCACATTTGGTAGGATTTGCTGCCATTTAATACATCCCCTGGGGGTGAGGTGGTGGGTGAAGGCCCCCCCCGCCACTTTCCACTTCTAACTTCCAGAGACAAAAATGATCTGACATTTGCTGAATGGCCAAAGTGACTCAGGTCACGTAAAATATAAACATATATAATGATATGGGCTCTAAAAAAAAATAAGCAGGGCAAAGGGAAATGGATGGAGTGCAGGTTGGTTAGAAAAGATGACTGAATCAAAGATTCCTTCATCTCAAAATCTTTAAACAATAAGTGAGGTCTTTATCTTCATGGGCACAGATGTAGAATCTCCTCATTTTATATCTCAAACAACTGAGGCACAGTTACGCTGAGTGGTCTTCCTGAGGTCACACAGCTGGCCGGTAAGAGATCCAGGATTAAAGAACTTCAGGTCTGAGCTCCCGGAAGGAATGGGGAACTTCTCTAAGCAAACACAGTCCTAAGGGGAGAGGCTTAGGTTGGTTAATTCTGGGCAGATGTTTTAATTTTAGCTCATCAAGGAAGGGGACCAGCCCAGAGCACTGGGTGACAGCAGCAGCTGCCCAGGATGAGCAGGGAACAGCAGGTGGGAGCAATCGGGGGTTTATTTTCTCATCCTTTCTGAGGTCATATCTAAAACTGGGCATGTGTAAGGGGGGGAGGAAGAAGGAGGCCAGTGGCCACAGAAATCCAGGAGCAGGTTGCTAGAAGAATCCCCGTGAGACAGGCGTGCTGGGCTGAGGGATTCTGTGCAGAGTTGGTGGCCAGTGGGGACAGCCTCGGTTTCATCACTTACAAGGTGGGAGCTCCTTGCCCTGAGCTCCATGGAGGAGGGGTAAGAATGGCTCTGGGCCATATGGAGATAGGAAGTGTGAGCCGGGGAGCTCCCAGCAGGAAGTCACTGCCTGGATGCAGAAGGACACGCAGGCTGGAACTCAGAACCAAAATGAACCAGAGAATGTGCTGCCTCTAGAGATCTTCTTTGACTTACTATGAGTTACATCCCTCCAAACCCATCATAAGTTGAATGTATCATAAGTCAGAAATGCAGTTAATAACCCTACTGAACATCATAGCTTAGCCTAGCGTCCCTTAAATGTGCTCAGAACACATACATTAGCCTGCGGTTGAACAAAATCATCTAACGCAAAGCCTATTTCATAATAAAGTGTTAAATATCTCATGTAATTTACTGAATACTGCATTGAAAGTGAAAAACAGAATGGTCGTATATATGTTCCTTCAAGTCTCAGCTCAGATATCACTCCTTCTAAGGAACCCTTTCTTCTGCTTTCAGAACACCATGTCCTTTCCCCACAATAACCCTGACCACACTATGTTGTGTCCGATGTTCACTTGTCCTTAAGCTCCATGAAAGTAATGACCACAAAGTAATGACCACGAATAGCTTATTCATGGTTGTATCACAGACACTCCAAAAAAAGTTGTTGCGTAAATAAATGAACAATATTAAAAGTCATATTGAGATGGAGTAGACATACTTTTCTTATTCTTCCTACTAAATACAGCTAAAAGTCCTGGACGTTATAAAACAAACCTAAGAAGACTCTGGAAGATAAAGAAAAAAGGCAGAGCAGCTGGGGACCTGGGGAATGGTGGCTTCCTGAATTTTCTTTTTGCCTCATACATCTGAGACTTGGAACTGACGAAGCTGGCAAAAGGAAACACCAACAGGTACAGATTTCAATAACACCCCAACCAGAGCCTGCTCTCTCTACCCAAAGGACCAGGATAGAGGCAGCCTAGCAAGACAGAAAACGTTTAGACAACAACCTCGCTTCTCCAACCAAATACTGGAAAAAAGTGCAACCCAACTGCCAGCGACACCAGCAAAGGCCGAGTGGAGAACCTAGACTTCCATCCTCGTGAACCTGTAATGAGGGGCCTCAACATCACCATTGGGGTGGTGTCAGGGAAGGCTAAGTAGGAAGCTGGGATTTTCATCCATGCTGGCCAGTAATGAGTTTGTCCCTCCATGGTACTGGTTATCTTGAGGGGAGCCTGGACTCCCACCGCTGTGCAGCAGGAATGAGGACACCCTTTCTTGGCTGTCAATGGAGGCTGAGCGGTAACCTGGACATCTATCTCCACCTGGCAATAATGGGGTAGTGCACCCCTTCCCCTCCCAGAGAGATGTCTGAGAATGCCAACCAAAACCAAAGGCTTAAATAAGATCAGAAGTCTCAGGACATAATATGAAAATGACTGCTTTCAACTGAATATCACTTATCATCCGAATAACCAGGAAGAGCTCAAACAGAATGAGAAAAAACAATTGAGATGTCAACATTGACATGACAGAGATGTTAACATTATCTGATAAAACTTTTAAAGCTGTCATTATAATAATGCTTCAATGAGCAATTATGAACACACTTGAAACTCTTGAACACACAGAAATACAGAACACATCATGAAAAAATAGGAAGCCTCGGCAAAGAAATAAAAGACGTAAAGAAGAACCAAACTGAAATTTTAGAACTGAAAAATCCAATAACCAAAATAAAAAGCTTAGTGACTGGGCTCAACGGCAGAATGAAGGAGAGAGTGAAAAGAATCAGTAAATTGAAGACAGAACAATAGACACCATCCAATCTGAAAAACAAAGAGAACATAGACTAAAAAAAAAAGTTAACAGAGCATCAGGGACCTGTGGGACTCTAACAAAAGACCTAATACTTATATCACTGGAGTCCAAGCAGGAAAAGAGAAAGTATTCAAATAAATAATGGTTGAAATTTGAAATAATGGCTCACAAATTTGGCAAGAGATACAAACCTACAGATATGAGAAGCTGAGTGAATGCCAAATGTGATAACCCAAAGAAATCCACACCAAGGCAAAGAAAAAAGTCTTGAAAGCAGCCAGAAGCAACACTTCACCTATAGGGAAAAACAGATTGCTATATTCCTCCCTCTAAAAATGTTGCACTGGGATCTGATGCTGTCTCCAGGTAGATCGTGTCAGAACTGAGTGAAATTTTAGAACATCCAGTTGGTGTCTACTGGGAATTAGAGAATTGCTTGTATGGGGAAAAAAACCCTCCATATTTGGTGGCCAAAAGTCAAGAATTGAGCATGGAGGAAAAAAACCCCGAGCTTTTCCTTACAAAAAGTGTTAGCAGTGGCTGTCCTGCTTCATTTTTCAGGCACAGAAAAGTGCTGCTTCATAAGTACATACAATTTTAATTTCAAATTTTCCTGCCTCTTTATGAAACGATTTAGGGTAGCTTATAAAAGACAAAATTAGGGCTTCCCTGGTGGCGCAGTGGTTGAGAGTCTGCCTGCCGATGCAGGGGACACGGGTTCGTGCCCCGGTCCGTGAAGATCCCACATGCCGCGGAGCGGCTGGGCCCGTGAGCCATGGCCGCTGAGCCTGCGCGTCTGGAGCCTGTGCTCCGCAACGGGAGAGGCCACAACAGTGAGAGGCCCGTGTACCGCAAAAAGAAAAGACAAAATTAATAAAATAGGAATGCAAGAGTGCAAACCAGGGTGAGGAGAAGCAAAGCAAATACCTGGACCATGGAGATGTAACACCGACATAGGCACTCTGCCTCTTGACCTCACAGCAGGGAAGCAAATGTGAGGAATTACTAATTTTTATCATATGAAGTGAAGAGACAAAGCAGCTCCCCAGAGCTGGTCCTGGAACTCGCTGCAGATCAGGTGGTGGGCTCTACAGAGAGGAAAGGTGCACTCTGATGGGAAACGTCCTGTCCTCACTCGTGCTTTCACAGTAAATGCAAGCCAAGAGTATAACATTAAAGGTCAAGTCCGCACTGTGGTTGACAAATGTGGCTTTCAAGTGTTATAACTTTCATAGCATTTAGATTATATGGTAAGTTATGTCCCCCCAATATAATCATTTTCACCGGGATTTTGATAGGAGTTGGCTGTTGAATAGCTCAAGAGGCTACTTGGGGCCTGGAATCAGAGTGTCCTAGTAAGTGATCATTAAGGACAGATTGTAGAAACTGGGCAAGGAGTTGGCCATGCTAAAGTTCTAGTATGAAAAAATCACACCCTATAACCAACATTCTTGTCAGGATGTATTCTATTCTGCTTCCACGGGGAGAAGAGGCCATAGGGTACCTACACACAAAAACAGTTGGGGTTTTCCTCTAACAGCTGAGCCAGAGATCAGGGGAGCCCTCCTATGTGACCCAGAGGAGAGCAGCAGAGATGAAACAGAAGGCTTTAGCCCGAAACAGAGTAGGTGGTGCTAGCTAAATCACCATGGCCCTAGTGATGCAGCTCTGGCAGGTAAGTTCTCTCTCCATCACTTAAGGAAGTGACTTCCTGTACGTTATCTGGTAACATCAGCTTGAAAGCTGGAGAACATCTGCTAGCAACAGCGTGGCTAAAGTGAGGATGCACCTTGCCAATTTCTGAGTCCTGGCCCAGCTGCCATGCTCTGAAACACATCCCCATGCTTTGCTGCTCCAGCAGCAGCAAACTGAACGTAAGAGGAATACTACGGCAGGCTGGTGCCTGGGACAGGTGGGACTCCTCTGAAGCTGACTTTGTCACAGCCATGCCAAACCTTCCTGAGACTGCTTGCTGGTGATCTGGGACACTTCTACCCAACTGGCCTTCCTTCCTTACTCCTCCATGGGGCTCAGGCTTGCACTGCAGCCAGACTGTACCTCCCTCCCCATTTTCTCTCATAACCCACATTTCCTCTAACAAAAATCCGTGCATGTTTAATCCCATCTTGTCCTCTGCTTCTCAGAGGATCTGAGCTAATACACAGGGCAATTTCTGTTTTTACCTTGCTTGATGTTTAACCTTTCCGACAACAGAAACACAGCAGGTCCATGTTTCTCATGGACAGACCCACCTGATTTGTGGCGTTTTGTTTTTAAGCCAGGTTTTTGCCACGGGAGAATACTCATTCTTCCATTCCTGTGGCAGAGGGATAAGCAGCTCATTCATCTCAAATAGTATCAAGCTTTTAAAATGTAAAATAAAAAGGTTACAGGCTATGACACAGCCTTGCTTTAACACTGAGGGGCTTTTTTAAACGTCTAGTTTAGTCCACACCTGGGCGCAGTTTGCAGGATGAGAAGGCAAGCAAGCTGCAGAGTCTTAATCTTGTTTTGGCAGCATCCTAGTCCCGTGACACCCATCCCAGGAGCTTGCCCACAGAAGAGAACTAATGTTTGTTGAAAGAAGGGAGGAGATGCCAGTTATGGGTTGTATGGTTCCTTTCAGAGCGTAAGTCAGGTTACTAATTAGAATATCTGATAAGCAGACATCCATAAGAGTTCCAGATACTCAGCAGGGAGATGGATGCTGGAGTACCTACAGGGTTCCTGTAAGCTCAGTAATGTTCATGAAGAAGAAATATAAGTTAGAGAGTCTGGGTATGCAGAGAATGTACCCACTGGGGCCAATAAACAAAAGGAGGACTCAGGATCAGTTGAAAATTGATATCCCAAATGTCTCTGCATTGTCATAGAAAAAACCCTCCTCCATCTCAAAGTCCAGAGAATGCTGACTCCATCCTCTAGCAAAGAGGGCCTCCATGGTGACGGAGTGTACGCGAAATAAAAGAAGGCAAAGGCCATTTGTCTTCACTCATGTCAAATGGCAGAACAGGCTTCTATTCTTTTCATGAGTCAGCTGCTGAAGCTCCACCCCAAAGCCCTACCTTCTAGCCCTTTTTATGATACGAGGTGCAAAGTCTCTGTGTCTCCATTTTGGGAACAGATGCATAATTTTCTTCCAATAGCTATCTTTTTTTGGTCACTGGAAATGTGTTGGGCTTTCCTTCAACAGACCAGGAAGGTCAAGAGGTATGTTCCAGAGACCTCTTTGTGGTGTCTTAATGCAGGGCTCACGTAGATACTTGCAAATGTAAGGTAAGAACCCTCTCAGGACTGATAAGGGGCCCGGAGAGGCTCCTTTTTTTTTTTTTTTTTAAGCATTATTATTATTATTATTTAAAACATTTATTGTTTTGTATACATTATTTTATTTTATTTTAAATTTATTTATTTTATTTATTTTTGGCTGTGTTGGGTTTTTGTTGCTGCGCTTGGGCTTTCTCTAGTTGCGGTGAGCGGGGGCTACTCTTCGTTGCATTGCACGGGCTTCTCATTGCGGTGGCTACTCTTGTTGCAGAGCACGGGCTCTAGGCGCGTGGGCTTCAGTAGTTGTGGCACACGGGCTCAGTAGTTGTGGCACGCGGGCTCTAGAGCGCAGGCTCAATAGCTGTGGCGCACGGGCTTAGCTGTTCCACGGCACATGGGATCTTCCCAGACCAGGGCTCGAACTCATGTCCCCTGCATTGGCAGGCTGATTCTTAGCCACTGCGCCACCAGGGAAGTCCCCGGAGAGGCTCTTACAGCCTATCGCTCCCTGTTTCATTACTGCTTCCTCATGCTGTTAGCCAGCAAGCTAAGTCATGGACACAATTAAATTCCTTCACTGGTTTCATTGCCCTAGTAACTCCAGCTAGCAACTATATTCCCCTACATTTTCTTTTTAAAAGAGATGAGTAGATGTATAAAATAAATAAGCTACAAGGACATATTGTATAACACATGGAATATAGCCAATATCTTATGATAACTATAAATGGAGCATAACCTTTAAAAATTGTAAATCACTATGTTGTACATTTGAAACATATATAATATTGTACTTCAACTATACCTCAAAAAAAGTCAGGTAAAAAAAGAACTTCAATGCCTTACCTTGTCTAACAAATTAAATATAAATATCCATACGTATACTGAAAAGCCTTCATAGTTCCTAGGCAAACCTGATTTTCCCATACCACATGACAGTTAAATATAATTATAATATTTAGTATATATGTTTAATACTAATATTGGCTATATATTTAACTACATAATACATGTATACATTGCTATAAAAATATCTAGCTGTAAATATAGTCTAACTATAAAAATTGGGAACAATTTCCATTGTAATTATTTAGCATTTAACTTATGATTGTCCCTTCTCAGCAATCATCATGTATCCCCAGGAATGTTTTCAAATTGAGAAACTAATCTACAAACTGCTTTCAAAGTAATAACATTTTTAGGATACTACGTGTAATAGTCAATGAGGAAGAAATAATGTTTTGCCTCATTAAAAAATAAAGAATAAATGAAAGATATGAGTAGAGCCTACAACTTCATAAGCCAGAATTTTTTCTTTTGGATTTTTGCTTTTTGGGGGAAATGACAGTTTGGCTTGTTTTCTCTGACTTTTCAGTGGTCCTGTGGGGCTCAGAGAACCTCTTGCTGGAGGCCCATTTCAACATACCTCCGATCTGTAGGGTACAGCTCCACAGTGACCACATCAAGAGAGTTCCAGGCCGAGATGGTCAACCCATTGTACAGACACAGCATGCCTATCATCATGGATTCGCTGGTGCCAAACCAAAGGAAGAAACAGCTGATCCCCGAAAGCACCATAGAGCCACCTGCCAACGAAGCAGACACGGCTGGGACGTTTCCTGTCATCTTAGTAGAGCAAAGACCCTCGGGGTCTTTGAGATCTCACAGCAAAACTGAATCCCAAGAGGAAGCCACAGCCTGGGTTCATAAAGCTCAGGTACAAGTGTGTTTACTTGTATATAAGGTTTGCGTCTCTAACTACCTTCTGAACACAGCGAGCATGAAATACACATCATCAATCACTCAGCTATGTAAGTAGAAAAATAGACATTAGTCACACATAATTAGTTTTTCAGTCTGTTAACTCACAGAAGCTGTTCAAATGAGATGTAATTAGACATATTTTACTAAAATTTAGTCCTAATGAAAGGTCTTAAGGGATTTCTCCTCATCTCTGTGGGATGCAAATCCTAGGGGGTTAGGGAGTATAGCAGGAGACAGGCTCCCTCTAGATTGCAAGGGCAGCTCTTGTATTTTACATGAAACCAAGCACATACCTAGCATCGTTAAGCGCCCGATTCTGTCCATTAGGAGAGCAGACACGATGTTCCCTGGCAACACAGCCAATGTCCCCAGGAAGTTGACAAAATAAATCCAGTAGGCACCATAGTCATCTTCAAAGGTAATGTAGCATCCTGTCTTGTTGTGCAAAAATGTGCAGTTTTGAAATTCGCAGTTAATGAATTTATATGGTTCAAAATCTGTGGACACAAAGAATGACAACTTATACTGGTGCATGAGAGCTGCGCACCGAAAGCCTGCCGAGAATTCAGAAAAACATCATGGTATTGTAGGCTCCTTGAGGGCTTCAGGGCCTGGCCAAAGCACAGGATCTAGTCTAGGACCCCACATTACAAAGTAGCTGAAGGAAGGAATACTTCTGTTGAATAAAGGAATAAACTAAAGAGTCCAGTTGTCCTCTGATTTCTTATGGTTGGTCATTGCTAATTACATGATTGCTTACTCCTTTATGATGTTACTTTCTTCTAATTATCATGTTACATAAAGACTATCATTAGAGTACTAAGGCTTCCATACTACAATTACAAAAATAATTTGTTTCAAAATGTGTATGAATCGGCCTTACTACTGCCATTTTATAGGGCTCTGAGGCAGCGAGAAGAAACAGGACCTTCCTTGGGTCCTTGAGGCTGAATTTATAAGAGCAGGCTCAAGTGGAGGAACCCACCGAGGAACCCGAGTCAGCCTCGTTGGAAGGTCACCAGCATTCGCTGATTTTTTTTTTCTTGAACTTGGATCTAGCCAAAAGGGGCTGCAGATGACGCTGGGCTCTGCTAAAAGGCACTGAGAATCAAAACGGTTGCTGTCCTTGCTGAACAAGATGTGCCTACAAAGCTGGTCTTCTGAGGCTGAATGGGTTGGAAGACAGCGAGAGCACGGTTTAAACAAACCCCGAGACCCCTGACTCCACTCTCACTTGGAGCTAGGCAGAGCTGGCTCCTGTCTGATCACCAAGAAGGCAGGACTGGCAACAGGGTGGAGCTGATCCTCCTGCCAGTGTCGGGCTGTTATTCTGGACCCATGGGACAGACGGACCAATGTGTGTCGGTGGCAAGGCCTGGGCTTTGCAATCAGATGAGCCTGGGCTCAAATGGCAGCTGTTACTAGTTCTACAACTCAGCTATCGTGAAAATTAAACAAGATAATGAGTGTCTAATAACCTGAGGTAGGAACCAGCACATAGTAGGTGTTCAATCGATGTTTGCTGCCCTTCCTCTTTTTCCCTGGGGAGTTTTCCAGGCTCCATTAAATGGACTGGACTAAAAGACTGTATCTGATTGAGCATGTTTCATCCATCTCTGTAGATTTGTAGTTCAGGCATGGTCACTTAAGCTAACACCAGATTTTGAAATCAGGATTATCAAAACAAACGAACCACAGGTTAATTCTTTGCTTTAAAAATTATTCACCAGAGGATTTTGTATTTCCAACTTTGAACTCAGCAAGCTCCATCTGCATTAAATGTGACAAAGACAGTCAATACAAGCTCAACTTTGATCCAACCTGATGGAGGGAGTCCGTTCATTTGTATTTCAACCTTCACTTCCCCCTTAAGCCTATGCCCACACCTATCACCAAATGAGTAACACGTTTCTGCCAAGAACTAGGGCCTGTGAAGAGGCGCCAGGCAGGGTTAAGTGGCACACCTACCTGTGTTGTTAAAAACAGTATTAATAAACATGCAGTTCTTGAAGTAGGTGTTGACTGAAGTTACATCCTCAAAGGTGCAGGACTTAAAAACCGAATCTTTGAAAATTATGGATTTGAGCCTGATCCCTTCGAATCTGCCCAACACACAAAAAGATTCATATTGATGATTGTGTCTATCAGAGTTGAAAGCTAAGTCAAACAGATTTAGAGATGTGAGGTCCCACTAGGGACTCATCTTAATTATAAAGGACATTGGCTTCTGGATTTTCTAAGCTCCTAGCTTTTCCCCTTTTTCCTCATGCGGCCTGTCCTTTGGCTATCTCATTGCTCACCAATATTATTTTCTACCAGAAGAAGAGATGGCATTCAAAATAACTGCATTTGGCTTTTGGCAATGTTGGTAAAAGTTTTTGTAGGGTATACAGCTGAAGGTATTGAGTTTGGAGATTACCTGTGGCTACTGATTCTTTATTTTTCAATCCTATCCTCTTGTTCCTTCACACATGCCTTTATTTGAAAATTCTCTATTTGGGGTTAATGGCTCTAACTTGAGGATGTGCTTCCATGCTCACTTTTAATGAAAGTCTATTTCCCAAGCTGAAAACCCAAAGCTTCTTAATTCTAGTGTAGGGACTTCCAATTATCTTGAAGAGAGGATGGGAGAATCATTTATGTGAGGAATGATTGTCTTGGGGGTCAAGAAACTCATAGCTTACAGTCATTTCCAAGAATATTTTTTTTCATCGCTAAGAGGTACCAAGTAGAGCGACCATAGCCCTGCTTATTCTTGGAAAAGTGCAGAATGATGAAACTTGCTCAGATCCATTTCTGGGTGACGTAAAGGGGAAGGGGGAGATGATAATAGTCACAATGATCCTAACATCTTAGAAGAGTCTAGGGCTCAGATATTCAGTGTTGATAAGGACTCTTGGGAGACATGGATACATATTCACCAGCGCGTCTCGGCAATTTATTAAGAGACTATGAATGTATACTTAGCCAGTCACCGAGAGGAAAATGCTTATTCACCTGGGGAAGAAGTTATTACACCAAATACCACTCTTATGAGAGCAGAAAGGGACTGATCCTCCCAAGCAAGTGAGCTAACTTAAAAGCAATTCACTATCGAGTACTCTGAAAATCCTCCTCACCCTAATGTCGGGCTGCATTTGTCCACTCAAAATGCACTAAGCGCCTATGAGACCAACCTCCTCAAAAAACAATCTTATTTCAACCCTTACTCTAGGAGTCCAGAGTAAAACCATCTAAGCCATAAATCTATCTACTAAAGGAGGGTAAATAATGGCACATTTTAAGAAGATCACTAATTTTCTGAAGTGAAACTGAATTTAGAAAGGGGAAACAATTTTTTTTTAATGGATACTGTATGCACAGAGTACACATGGTGCAAAATTCAAAATGTTGAAAAAGGAAAAAGTAAGTCTTTTGTCTCCCATCCTCAAGCCACCTAGTTCTTTTTTCCAGGGATAACCACTGTTGTCAGTTTCTCGTATGCTCTTCCAGAAGCATTCTGTATACAGGGCGCTAGCAAACAGGACACTATTCTACACCTTGCTTCGTTCTCCTCGGAGTCTACCTCAGAAGTCATTCCTTATCAGTATATAAAGAATCGCCATTTTAGAATGTTGAATAGGAAAACTATTTTTAAAAAATGAGTTAGCTAGTGGTATTTCAAATTTCCCTGAAAGACAAAAAAAAAAAATTCTATCGCCTTCTAAAATAAATGTATATGTTTTAGAGGGATTTTAATACTATTAAAATTATTAATCATCACATTGCCAAAGTAAAAAAATTTCTCCGTGATGACTGAATATCCAGCTTAGAACTTTTTATTAAAAATATGACTGTCAGGGGGCTTCCCTGGTGGCGCAGCGGTTGAGAGTCCGCCTGCCGATGCAGGGGACACGGGTTCGTGCCCCGGTCTGGGAAGATCCCACATGCCGCGGAGCGGCTAGGCCCGTGAGCCATGGCCGCTGGGCTTGCGCGTCCGGAGCCTGTGCTCCGCAACGGGAGAGGCCACAACGGTGAGAGGCCCGTGTACCGCAAAAAAAAAAAAAAAATGACTGTCAGAGGCACAAACATATTAGAAATTTCTAATGGAGTAACAATAACTTTTAAGTAATTAAGTCAATTTTCTAGAATTATAGAGCACTTGACTCTAAAGTTTCTGCGGAGAAGCAAGTACAGATTCGAGTCAGTATTTTATGTGGGAGAGTTAAGGTCATCCTATATGGATTAGGCCCCTCACTGAACTGCTGATCCAAACAATTATCTCCTGGTTGGTCACTCTCCTTTTCATTACACAAATCATAAGCATCCCACAGTATTATTTTTCATCTTTCCAAACTAGTTTTTGCCCAGGGAAACTTTGATCATTTATTTTTTTAGAGTTTTACTTTAATTTTGAAACTGGGAGAATTTCCTAAGAACGATATAAACTAACAGGAACTCATACCAGCAATTATTTGCTCAGATAACAAATAAGGGGTAGAAATGAGGACTCTGTCTACCCCTTTCCCTCTCTGAAAAAATAAACCACAACCACCTTTGGAGTCACTTCTCTCTCCTCATCAAGAGGCGTTTCAGACTCCATACTCAAAAATGTCCTTTGCTAACTTATTCCACATTTTCAAAGCTCTTAACTTTGGGGAATCATTCCTATTCTCTAATTGAAACTTTTCCTGATACAACTTAACCCCAATTCTTGATTCAGCATAGTGGAGAAGGAAGGAAATCTGAAAAGTGGTCCCCTTTTCCAGAGATAAAAACAGGCATGAGATTACAGGGCAGATTTCCTCTCTGAGTTAAATAATGCTATAACCTATCTTATTTTCTCATAATCTTCACTCTTCTCTTCCATAACTTATTTTGCTTGCTTTCCAAGGCCTCTCTGAATTTTCTTTTCACACCAGTCAATTCCATTCCTTTATAAATATGAAGCAGCTCAGTTTCAGAAGTAGTTATAACTGATATACGTGTACCTTTTCTTTAAACGCCATTTGGAAGTATTTAAATTCAGTCTGAAAATGACTACATGTACAAACTAAAAAAACGATTCATATTTTAGTGCCGTGAAGGCTAATAAGAAATACATTTTTGAGACCAGGTAGGAAGTGAAATGATTTAAAAGTTTCCGGACCTGCCGTTGTCCCATTCCAGTCCAGAAACAATCTTATTTGCCGTTGTAAAGTTAGCAGTTAAATTTGAAAATTGTCCTGTCGGATCATCTACATCTTTCAACACATTCGACTGTAGATGCTTAATAACATCAGGGAACCAAATGGATAAACCGTAGTACCTGCAAAGACAAAGAAATGTGAGTTTGTAAAGGTGCCGACACCCTAGCGGCCACGAGCATCTCTGTCATTTTCAGAGGTAGTGGTTTCTGGAGAAGCACTGCTGATTGGGACCCGCCTCCTGTGGCATTATGAACCATCAAACAGTAACCTCCCTGGACCCTCCTCATCACAAGTCCGCAAAAATCAGGCTAGAGGGACAGCCTGGGTTTCCCTGGAGAACCGCAGGTCCGTAATTCCTGAACCCTTCCTTTGGGAAGAGGCGTGCATAAGAACCCCCTTGTACACCAGCACATGGCATCCTGGCCCTGATGTTTTTCTCATCCCCGTAGGCTGCACTGAAGAACCCCATCTCCTAGTCTGGAGCTACAGACTCCTGGGGTCCCCAGACTGTGAGGGCCCTTAAAGAGTGACCTCTTTGTTAATGGACAATCTTTCTTGGTTCCTACACTACTATGGTACCGCTAGCCTGGGGGCAGAGCCCACGCTCAAAGAAGTTCAAGGCTGGAAAAAAGGCCATTTAAGTTATTCATTGGAAAAGCCAGGTTACTGCCCACTTTCTGCCTCTTGCCTCTAGTGTGCTATTCTAACAGCTTAGAGCTCAGTCATACAGCTGTGACCTTCATAACAGCAGCCACTAACCACATGTGGCTACTGAGCAGTTAAATGTGACCAGTCTGAATGAGATGTGCCATGAGCATGAAACACCGGATTTGAATACTTATGGGGAAAAAAAACGTAAAATTAAGTTGTTAATCATTTCATATTGATTAAATGTCAGAATGATAATATTTTGGACAAAATGAGTGAAATAAAATGTTATTAAAATCTGTCTCACCTGTTTCCTTTTCCTTTTTTTTTCTTTAAATGCAGCTGCCAGAACATTTAAAATGACACATGTGGCTGACATTATATTTTTATTGGACAATGCTGCTCTAAACTGGTGGTTACCACTCAAAGCACAGTCCCTGGGCCAGCAGCATCAACATCACCTGGGAACTTGTTAGAAATGCAGACTCTCAGGCCTCATCCAGACCTGCTGAATCAGAAACTGTGGGATGGAGTCCTTCGTGTAACTCTTCTGATGCACACTCAAGTTTGAGAACCACTGCTCTAGCTTATCCCTAGTTACATTGAGCTACACAGGGAAAGAAGTGGTCATGAGCATAACTTTTGCAGGTAGATATGCTAGGTTTGAATCCTGGCCTTGCCAGTTACCAGCTATGTGATCCTGGGCAAGTTATAAAAGCCTCAGTTATCCCCCCATCTCTAATATCGGAATGATGGTAGTACCCACCTTCCTGGGTAGTTGCTTGGATTAAATGGAATGCCAAGTACCTAGCACATAGTGAGTGCTCAAAAGACGAAGTGTTTTTTTTTTTTAATAAATTTATTTATTTATTTTTGGCTGCGTTGGGTCTTCGTTGCTGCGTGCGGGCT
Organism: Delphinapterus leucas; assembly: GCF_059928025.1. NCBI lineage: Eukaryota > Metazoa > Chordata > Mammalia > Artiodactyla > Monodontidae > Delphinapterus > Delphinapterus leucas. The sequence continues at coordinate 61,495,082 of NC_143131.1, read as the reverse complement.
TTCTCTAGTTGAGTCGAGCGGGGGCTACTCTTCGTTGCGGTGCAAGGGCTTCTCATTGCAGTGTCTTCTCTTGTTGCGGAGCACGGGCTCTAGGCGCGCGGGCTCAGTAGTTGTGGTGTGTGGGCACAGTAGTTGTGGCTCACGGGCTCTAGGGCGCAGGCTCAGTAGTTGTGGTGCACAGGCTTAGCTGCTCTGCCACATGTGGGATCTTCCCGGACCAGGGCTTGAACCTGTGTCCCCTGCACTGGCAGGCGGATTCTTAAACCACTGCACCATGAGGGAAGCCCCATAGTAGGCATTTAATACTCGTTAATTTTCAGCCCTCTCTTCCTTCATCGATCAATGGTTTTTTAGAACTTGAGTGGGAGTTACTTTACATGTTCTAAGTCAACCCTGTCAATTTAGAAATAAGGAACTAAAACTTGGTAGTGTCCCCAAGTCACACAGCAGAACAACCCCTACCTTCCTGGTCTCTCCCTTTACTACAACTCACAGCTCTGGGAAATGCTGGTCATCTGCGATCACTCACTGGTTTTCATTTAGGGATGTTAAGACATGGAGCTTGCAGCATAAATATTGGGCTCTACCAGAGCCTATTGACCTGAAAGTGCAGGGTATTATCTACCTGCCTTTAAAAAACAATAAATTAGGTAAAAATCGAGTTGTATACACATATTCTAAAGTGAGTATGTCAACCATTTGCAACAAAAATTCTGAAATGTTCTCCCTACCTCCTCTTTTCTTAGAATACATATATGGTGGTTTTATTTATTGAGCACTTATTATGTGCCAGGGCCATATATCCGTGAGCAAAACAGTTTAAAATTCCTGTTCTCACAGAGCTTCCAGAGGAGGAGGACAGAGCTTTCTTTATTCTTTAAACAATGGAGGGCTTCCCTGGTGCCGCAGTGGTTGAGAGTCCACCTGCCAATGCAGGGGACACGGGTTCGTGCCCCAGTCCGGGAAGATCCCACATGCTGCGGAGCGGCTGGGCCCATGAGCCATGGCCGCTGAGTCTGCGCGTCCAGAGCCTGTGCTCTGCAACGCGAGAGGCCACAACAGTGAGAGGCCCGCATACCGCAAAAAAAAAAAAAAAAGAATGGAAAAGCTTTTTGTCTATTAGAAGATGATAGAAGGTACAATGGGGAATAATAAAGCTGAGAAGGGGACCGGGAGTACTGAGGGGCTGCAGTTTTTAAAAAGGTGCTTCTGGAGGTATCATTGAGAAGGTGACACACCAGGAAAGACTCAAAGGAGGAGAGGAAATGAGCCAGGCCATGTCTGGGGGCAGGACTAAGGCCCGAGATGGAACATGTTCAAGAAAGTTCTGACACATTTGAGGAAGAGCAAAGAGGCCGGTGGGCTGGGGCCACGCCAGTGAGGAGAGGAGGGTGGAGAAATCATGGGGGCCAACCATTCGCGGGCTTATCAAACTTTCCAGACACTGTTGGTTTTGCCACCCCCGCTTCTTTATGACAGCATAAATTAAATGACTGGGTGATAAAAACTGTAATTGCCAGCAAATGGAAAATGAAAAAAAAAATTCTTTCGTAGAGGTTAACAGCATCAAACAGTATAAGAAGAAAAGCAGCGTGGTTGGGAGTTACAGTGTGGAAATTTAAAGATTTCACTCACCAAGAATTTAGGCATCACTTACCCAAAGGACAGCGTGAACCAAACAATCGTAAGCTTTATAGTATTGTCCTTGACTGGGTAGGTGAAACAGCTCATAAAAGTCAACCAAATCTGTGAAATATTAGAGAGTTTTCTTAGGCAGTTACCTAATCAACTGCATTTCCCAACCCCCTCCAACAAATTATAAAAAATGTTGAGTTTTCTTTGGGCTGGATTCATTTGAAATTACAGTGTAAAAGCTAAAGGCTACAGGAAACCACATTTTTGGTTTTTGTAATTTTTATTTATCAGCTTCCAATGGACAAAGTAACTCAAGACATCAGTGTACCCCATCACTGCCAGGACTCCTTGCCTAATACCTTCCCTCCCCAAAGAGGGAATGTCTTGGTAACCCCGCTAATCCCAAGGGATTACCTGGTCCTACTCTAGGAATCGGGTGTCCTGGGCAGAAGGGGGAAGAACCCCATTCACGGGACAGATGGAGTCAATCCTGTTTCTGACTAACCTCAAGTACCAAGTTGGCCAGCAAGTCAGGTTGGGCTTGTTACTTACTCCATACAGTTCTGTGCGGATCCGAACAAAACACCTCCTGTACCATGTTCCTGTGTCACTCTCGATTTCGATCAGCTCATCTATTTGTCTTGGGGTTTTGATTCTGTTTACCTGTAAGGAGCAACAGAGGGCAAAGTGTTGAGTTCTCTTCTCTGAAGTTGGCGGAGTTTAGGCTTACAATTTGTTTTTAAAGGAGTGAAAGCTGACTCCAACAAAAAGGAAGCAGGTATTTGATACACAAGCAGGTATCCATACATATATGAGACCACTGGTGTAAGTACACAGACTCAAAAGAACTGAATAAAGAATGAATGGGGAAAAAAAAGAACAAATGGGAGGGAATACCATAAAGAAGAGGGGGAAGAGTAAGTAGTAATGGAATAATATGAAAACAAAATACCCTTCTCTGAATCACTAGTAAAAAGGCACACATTAGGGGGCTGGGGAGGGATGGATTGGGATTTTGGGATTAGTAGAAGCAAACTATTATATAGAGAATGGATAAACAACAAGCTCCTACTGCATAGCACAGGGAAATATATTCAATATCCTGTGATAAACCGTAATGGAAAAGAATATGAAAAAGAATGAATATGCATGTATAACTGAATCACTTTACTGTACCGCAGAAATTAACACAAGACTGTAAATCAACTGTACTTCAATAAAATAAATTTTTAAAAAAAGGCATACATTAGCAGATTAAACATCCAGATAGATTCGCTTCTGGATTAAGAATTACTTTGCTTAGACTAAAATGACTGAACACACTTTTCTTTGGAATCTGCTTATTTGATGAATTTGGCCCCTAAACATACTTCTTAAAGCTTTCCCATCAAGCTTCCATTCTTAGAGCATCCCTGTGACCCTTGCTTCCTTCTCCCACAGCCCCTGATAGTGCCTGGTCAGCAAGTACCCGCAGGTGACCATGAGGTGAGGTCCAGTGAATAAGCTTCAATTACAAGCCTCAACACGGACTCTTCAAGGTTAGAAGGGGAAGAAACGATGGAGGATCAGCCTGAAGCTGTATCCATGACTTAAACTAGCCTCCTTTTGCTAAGGAAAAGATCGAAGAGTCAGGAGAAGCAATGCTTCCAACACAGAGAATGAAGCCTGAAAAGAGAGAGAGAGAAAAAAAAAGCATGGTTCCTTTGTGGACCTGTCCCATCTGACCCTGTGAGTCAACATCTAACTGCTGTTGATACACTTGAGAGAAGACACAGGAATGTGTACACATGTTACCCCTGCCAGGGATAACTCCTGAACAGATCTTTCTGGAGAGCCTGCCAACATCCAAAGGAGCACTTCTATCATGAGACTCCGGGTGCCAAGACTGGCTTTTGACAGAGGTGATTTGGGGACCCTCAGTATCTTTCAAATTACACCAGGTGGGCAGTAGCCTCTTCATGGCTATGTAAACAAAGATGCCCATATTTAATGACAATAATGTCTGAGTTAATGTCTGGGATTCCAAACAGAGTCAGCTCCAAATCATCCATGTAGGCATTATTTTGTGATATTCCAGAATTCCTTTTTTTAAATCACAGGGGTATTCTTCTTCTTCTTTTTTTTTTGTTTGTATTGAATGAAAGATTCATCAAATTCTATAGTGCTTTACAGTTTTCAAAAGTTTCACACAAGTGATTTCATATAATCCCATAATAACCCCTTTCTTTCTCCTACCCCTATACTGCCCCTCCTCCTTTAACTCTCCCCACTGGTAACCACTAGTTTGTTCTCTGTAGCTGTGAGTCTGTTTCTGTTTTGTTATATTCATTAGCTTCTTGTAGTTTTTAGATTCCACATATAAGTGATATCATACAGTATTTGTCTTTCTCTGACTTATTTCACTTAGCATAATGCCCTCCAAGTCCATCCATGTTGCTGCAAATGGCAAAATTTCATTCTTTTTATGGCTGAGTAATATTCCATTATATATACATACCACATCTTCTTTATCCATTCATTTGTTGCTGGACACTTAGGTTTCTTCCATACCTTGGCAATTGTAAATAATGCTGCTATAAACACTAGGGTGTATTTATCTTTTCAAATTAGTGTTTGTTTTTTTTTGGATATGTACCCAGTAGTAGAATTGCTGGATCATATGGTAGTTCTATTTTTAGTTTTTTGAGGTAACTCCATACTGTTTTCTACATCGGCTACACCAATTTACATTCCTACCAGCAGTGTACGAGGGTTCCCTTTTCTCCAAATCCTCGCCAACATTTGTTATTTGTATTCTTTCTGATGATAGCCATTCTGACTTGACATATTACTTTTGGGAGGCTTCTTCTCCACTCATCAATGTTTGTGCATTCTTTCACTGGCACCCATGGGGAGCCAGGCCTAGCACTAGACCCTGGAGATGCAAACATAAAACATCACACCATCCAAGCAATTACCATACAAATTAGAAAGTACTCTAACGGAAATCTATATCAGATGGGAGAGACATATTGTACAGAACACCCAAGTTGACCTGAGAGTGAGAAAAAAGCCTTCATGGACTGTGGAATTTGAGTTGGAGCTTATGGAAAAGTATGTCATTTGCCATGTGTGTCAACTACTTGAAGGGCATTCCAAGTGGGAGGAATATCATGTGCAAATGTCCAGGGGTGTGAGAGAAAAGAGTGTATTGGAAACTACATAGCATTTGCTATTCCTGAAGAATAGTGCAAGGGCAGAGGGCAGTGAGTAAGGAGGACTGAACCAAATCAGTGGCAGGAAGGGTGGAAAGTTAAGAGACAATAATGAGAGATATTTAGGATGGCGGATAATAGGACACAGTGATTTCTTGGACATACTGGAGATAAAGGAAAGAAAGAAATAGGATAGTTTTCAGGGCTCTGGTTTGGGTGGTGCTGATGGTACTTGCTGATAGAATTTTAGACAAGGAAGAGGTTTGGAAACTCTTAAGGTGAGAAGTTCAGATTTAGAAATTCAGAATTTGAAGGGCCTATGGTACACAGGAGTATGGCCACAAAGACCTTCAACATGCACGTCTGGAGCTCAGGAGATTTGTCCATTAGGAGAGAGAGATCTAGGAAGTAGCTGAGATAAGCTAAGGAGAGTGTGTAGGGTTAAAAGGGAAGTTAGCTGCAAATAAAGCCCTGAAAAACAATATTTAAAGAAGGCACATAGGAAGAAAAGCTTAGAAAGGAGAGAAGGAAGGCATATGAATTCACTATATTGTATCAATAGATATAACAAGGAAAAAGACAAATGTGTCATGGTGGAATCATGTAATGACTTTGAAAGTTACATATAAATGACTTTGAAATTACCCACTCTTTTAGAGCGTTCCCACCTTATTCTCACTTAACCTTTATACAGTAATATTAACGTGGATGACCATGAGTGAACTTGGTAACTCAGATCTTCTGGAAGAAAAAGCAGGTTAGCAGGGCAATGAGGCCCTACAGAGACACCTTCTCAGAAATCTTGGGTAAAGGGTTTATCCTCTTTAGGATAGGGACACTGAGTATCTAAATTAGTTAGGGACACTGAGTATCTAAATTACATCTCAAGATTCTTCTTGCCTTATGATCCTTTAATTTAAAAATATTCCTGGGGCTTCCCTGGTGGTGCAGTGGTTAAGAATCCGCCTGCCAATGCATGGGACACAGCTTCGAGCCCTGGTCCGGGAAGATCCCACATGCTGTGGAGCAACTAAGCCTGTGAGCCACAACTACTGAGCCTGCACTCTAGAGTCCATGAGCCACAACTACTGAAGCCCGCACACCTAGAGCCCATGCTCCGCAACAAGAGAAGCCACCGCAACGAGAAGCCCACACACTGCAACAAAGAGTAGCCCCCCTCGCCACAACTATAGAAAGCCTGTGCGCAGCAACAAAGACCCAACGCAGCCAAAAAAATAAATCAATAAAATAAATCAATTTTAAATAAATAAATAAATAAATTTATTTTAAAAAAATTTCTTGGACTTCCCTGGTGGTCCAATGGTTAAGACTCCGCGCTTCCACTGCAGGGTGCGCAGGTTTGATCCCTGGTCAGGGAACTAAGATCCCGCATTCCGTGGGATTCAGCCAAAAAAAAAAAAAAAAATTCTTCCTTTATTGTTAATTTACTCAAAAGAAGGGCCTACTCAAAGGCTCCCAGGGCCTCAGTGGAGGATATCCATTATTGATCTTCATTTCTCCATTACACTGCAGAAAAAATTTTTATTAATTGAGAATCTGTGATAATTTGAACAGAGGCTAGACTGAAGTGTATCTTCACACTATGAAAAATCCATTTCCTATTAAAACATGAAATGAATAAATAAGGTTTCAGGGGACTGTTTAATCAGGAACTAATTGACTTATTTTAAGAACTAAAATTGATATTATTTATAAGACACTGAAGATCTTGCTTATGTCCTATTTAAACCTATTTTAGACAAAACATTTTTTGTCTATGCTGCACATATCAAAGGATTTAAAAACCACTGTTCTTTTTTATTTTGGTGGAGGTGCTGGGAAAAAAAAACATCGTTCTTTCCAAAAAATTCCATGCATCCAATTTTCATTAGTTTAGACTAGTTTTCCCGTTGAGAATAAATTGTGTAACTAGAGGATGGAAGAACATTCCACGCAGAGGGAACAGCACATACAACAGTAGCATGGCAGGCATAGGTAAAATGGCAAGTATGAAAGACGAGCGGCTGGTGCAGCGAGAGAACGATTTACAACCAGGTCTTTTCAGAAAAGGTTTCTCGACCTCTGGTGTGGAGGATTCACTGAGAAGCAGTACTCACCGTGAAGACTTTCTCAGACTGACCCCGTGCTCTCATGTTTGTGTCATGAATTAACTTCAGAATCATCCAGGCTTCATCATGTTTTCCAACCTAAGAAATATGAGTAGACAGTGAAGGGCCAGGAGGTGAAACACACATACTCCCTGATTTTCCAATAACCATGTGGTATTGTCAGATCCAATTGGGTGTAACAGTGCAAATGCATTCAGGTTCGTCCCATTGGAACACACAGGCTACTTGGATATCCTGGAGTGCATTAGCAGCTCAAGGGATGTGCCTCTAACTAGACATGGCACCTTTGGATAGTAAGGTTCATTTATAAAACAAGAAGCCACATTCTCTTCGTTGAGGGAAATGACTTGCTTGAGGAGGAACATTAGTGCTTTCTGGCCACGAGGCAGCTTTTTCACATGCTGGTTGTCGAAAGCATGACCCCATGAAACCAAACCCTCCATGGTTCCGTAGTAGGAAGGAAAAATGTACCACCAAAGAGGCAAACATACTTTCCTAGAATTAGAAGGGACTCGTTCCACTGTATGCGGTTTCTTTGAGTATTTGTAATGATGAGCGTTACCTCCAACAAGAACCGTGGGCTTTCAGGCATGAACGTGAGGGCCACCACTGAGCAGACGCAAGGGAGGGCGCAGACGATGATGAACACGCGCCAACTATGAAACTCGTAGGCGGACCCCATGTTGAAGCTCCATCCTGGAAAAGGAAGACAGGAGGGGTGAGGAGAGCCCTCTCCAGGCTGCCTGCTGGGACAGCGAGGTCCCCACGTCACTGTGAGCGTCCATACCTCAAATTGACTCATAGTCAAATCTTACCACCCCCAGAAGAATGAGCTGATATGGGCATCAGCCACAGTGACCAGTTCAGCTTGAAGACGGCCAACAGCAGTGCTGGGAAGAAAAATGCTTGGAATCAAAGGGGTCTGCACCTATGGATGCGGTGTGTTGCTGAACAACCAAACTCCAAAGGCCAAGGTAAATGAATTTGGGACAGTGCTTTTTCCAACAGAGCCCTGGGCTGGGTATCTTCTCTCTCCAGCAGACCACTCTGCACTCTTGTCTCTGCTGTGTGCCAGGAAATGGCCCTCCATGGACCATACCAACTGGCCCCCTTGCCCACGAGCTTCCAGTTGGGTTTGAATAAAGGAAGCACTGGCAGGAGAACAGAGGGTGGCAGCAGGGTGCAGGATATTTATTCCCCTTGCTTCCCTTCTCCCCTCCTCCTGGCTGCGTGGAGGTTTGACAGTGGGTGTGCTCATCCCCTGGAAGCTTCTCGTGAAACCACAGCTCTTGTCAGGTTCTGGCAATCCCTGTCTCTCCTTGCCCTTTGAGGCATAAGTGGGCACAGGATGCCCTTCTGCTACTAGCTCCGAGGTACTTTATTATTCTGTACTGGTTTCTCTTAACTGTTCCCATGCAGCTCTTTTCAGCGACCCCCTCTGCGGGTGTCACTGGTTTCCTGCCAGCATGATTAAGAACTGGCATTTGCCAACCTTTCCACATGCACATGCCATACACTAGATCAAGAGAATTTTAAATTTCTAAACAGGTTTTTATTATAATATAATGAAAACAAGCGAACAGGATACCGATGGAAATCTCTCAAGAACTAAAAGAAAAGCAATATTTGAATGAATGTAAAATGGTTGAAAGCAAAATTCCACCATGACTCTAAAGGAGAAAGAATGAAGCATATCAAATCTAATTGAAAACAGAGAAGAGATTGATGGAGGCACAGATTAATTACGTGAGGCGAAATTCTAATGTTTGCAATTCTTGGTATTTAGAAGGCTGCTGTGAGCAAAAGTCAGATAGTCTACATTCCATCCCTGGGAGACTAGTATAATTATTCATTGTTTGCACAGGAGCCAAGTGAGATTCTGGAGGTGCCATGAGTTCCTCAAGGCCACACAGCTGAAGTTAGGCACCAGAATCTTCTCCACCGGGATTTGAGGCAGAATCTTATACCACACATGTCCGCATGTCTGTGCTTACTCAAACACAGGCTTTGTTGATAAATCATATAAACACCTACATCATATAAACATGCTACATCAATCTTAGATTCATAAGCATTTTCTGGGAATTTAATACCTGAGGACTATGTGGACTGCTAAATTAACTACAACATAAACTTTAGGAGGGGATGCCTCCTCTCAATGTTTTATGTAGTAGAAGTTCAAACGTCTCAGATATCCAAAACACAGAGGAAATCATATGATGGAACTAAGAAAACATACCTTGTTCACTTCACATTTGATCTAAGAGCTTCATGTAAAGGAATTCTTTTTTAAAAGTGCTGGAGCCAACAGAAACTGATCCCCACCTACGTATCTGAGCTCATCTTCTGCTGGTCCCCTCCTTCACTTTGTCCATCCCACCGACCTGCTTCAAGTTCTCAGAATACACAAAGCTTAATTCCATTTTAGGGGCTTTGCCTTATTCCCTAGGAAGCCCAGCCATGCATTGAAAGGATGGTGGTTGTATGTCAGCCAGCCTTCCTATGAGTTTTGAAGTGAGAGGATTTTTCAGTATTTCTCGTCCTCAAAGGAGTCCCCTCGGGGTCTTTGCGTTTGACGTTTTCCCTGCCTGGACTGCTCTGTCTGAGTATTTGCATACATGCGTGCCTCCTTTATACTTTCCAGGTCTCAGTTTAAGGTCATCTCTTCAGAGAGGCCTGAACACCCAATCCCACTCTTATCATCAAGACCTGCTTTATTGTCTCCACAGCACTTACTGCTATCTAAAGCTGTGAATTCATTGATTTGTTTACTTTTTTACTGTCTCTCCCTTTCCACACCATGAAAGCAGGAATTCTGCTTTTGTTACTCATCAATATAACCCCAGTGCCTATAGCAAGTCCTGGTCTATAGGAAGTGTTCTTTAAATGTTTGTTAAATGCACACGCGTGCACACACACACACACACACACACAAGCATACCCTTTTGTGTTTACATATGTACTTGAACATGTACAGAATTGCTGCAGGCTACTTTTGTTTTGACATTTTTTCTGAATCTACACTAAGCAGCAAAACAACTTTGATTTACTTTTTCAAATTAAATTTGTAATTTGTATACAGTAAAATTTTTTATTACTTTTTTTTTTTTTTTTTTTTTTTTGCGGTTCGCGGGCCTCTCACTGTTGTGGCCTCTCCCGTTACAGAGCACAGGCTCCGGACGTGCAGGCTCAGCGGCCATGGCTCACGGGCCCAGCCGCTCCGTGGCATGTGGGATCCTCCCGGACCGGGGCACGAACCTGTGTCCCCTGCATCGGCAGGTGGACTCTCAACCACTGCGCCACCAGGGAAGCCCTTTTATTACTTTTTAAGTTCCATTGTTCTGTGAGTTTGATAAACGTACGGAGTCACGTAACCACCATCATAATCAGGATACAGATTGTTGCATCACCCGAAACATTCCTTCCTGCTGCCCCTTCAGAGTCAACCCCTCCTCTATGCCTAACCCCTGGCAATCACTGGTCTGTTCTCTGTCCCTACAGTTTTGCCTTTTCCACAATGTCATATAAATGGATGTATATCGTACGCAGCTTTTAAACTCTGGCTTCTCACACTTGGCATAATGCATTCATGCAGACTGCTGCCCATTTTAATAGTCGCACCTTTTCATTGCTGAGTAGCATTTCACTGTGTGGATATTTCATGTGTTCACCCACTCATCAGCTGAAGGACGGCTGGAATTTTTCCATTTTTAGGGGATTATAAATAAAGCTGTTATAAACACTTCAGACGGGTTTTTGTGTATCCCAAAGTTTTCCCTTTCTCTTGGGTAAATACCTAGGACTGGGTAAATTGAGTCATTTAATAAGTATATGTTTAGCTTTATTAGAAACTGCAAACTATTTTCCATAGTGGCTGTACCATTTTGCCCCCCTACCACTAGTATATGAGAGTTCTAGCTTCTTTACACACTTCCCACCACCTTTTTGCCAGTTCTTTTTTTTTTTTTGGTTACATTTTGGCCTTCTATAGGTGTGTAGTGGTATCTCACCATGGTTTTTATTTGCACTTCCCTAATGCCTAGTGATACCTTAATTTACTTTCTGTTCATTCATTCATACTTTTATTGAGTGCCTCTCTGTGCTAGTCACAGTGCTGAGATGTAGAGGCTAACGCTTATTTCCCGCCCTCAAGGAGTTAAAGTACAGAAGAAGAGGCAGATGTGTTAACAGACATGTTAAACAGTATGACTCATGCTAGAACAGGTTCTAAAGGAAGTGTAGAGGGAGTACAGAAGGGGTGGAGGTACCTATCCCAAGGAGTCTTCTCTTAAGAGCCCTTGATAAATTTCTTTTCTGATTCGGGTCCATGAAAACGAATAGAGCAAATTCGTAAATTTCTAACATCCACGTTTGAGATACAGTTCAAATCAGTACTAAAGGAGCAGAAGAGGCCAGCCAGGACTGACTGTGCCATGCCCGATCCCCAGCTCTCTCCTACTATATTACAGCTATTTGACTTGAAGAGAGAAAGTAGAGCCCTAGAAGCAGGAGGGAGTCCTAGAAAAGGAGTTCAACCCTACTCCCCTTTTAGGATATGCCCTGGGACGGGAGGGGCGGTACGGAGAGAGAGAGACTGATGGATGATATCCTGTGGCCTGAATGAGGGGTAGACACAGTGAGGGTCTTAAGAAATGACCCTGCAGATGCTCTGTAAAACTAAAATACCATTAACCTAGATTAAAAATGAATGATAAGAATGACGACAATGACTGCCATAACTACTCGGCGGCGAATTCTCAGGACCCCTCCTCCCCAGCTCCATTTCAAGATGAGTTACATTTTCATTTGAGAGTGACACAAAGCCCAAACCACAAACATCAGGAAGTGGGGAGACATGAGCATGGAGTGAAGGACTAGAATGTGATACAAGCCACATGCAACTGGGAAAGCGGTTGTTGCTTTCGGATATTCACCCGCACTTAGTAAAATGGATTCTCTTCTTCATGATGGCACCACGCCTTTTTTGTCTTTAAAAAAAAAAGATTCTTGCATAGACGGTGGTTCTAACTGTCCTTTGGACTTTGTTTAAAATACCCATTAGAATATCATACTGAGGGATTTATCTAAACATAATGTACATTCCAGGCAAGGAAGGACCTCAATTAGGGTATTACAGAAAGCGCTAATCAGCGTGGCACTAATAAGAGTGTTATGTGTCTTGCATGATAATCAAGGCCATTTACCAGGCTCAAGCTGATGTGCTCTGAATGCAGAAACCAGATGCCTCCCCAGCTGCCTGACTGTCTGAAATCTTTCAGGGTGCCAAGGCAGAAGGGTGGTCCGCACGGAGAAGAATGCTGGCTTTCATGTTTTTTTCTGGGCTCTGTCCCTGAAGTACTGGTGAATTGGCACCTACTCTATTGATCTATATTTGATTGATAGTTATATGATATTTTCAATGACCCGGTTCCTTGGTAAGAAGGCATATTTTAGGTACAAGGCACAAATGTCCTAAAACATTAGTATTATTAATTAATATTAATAAAAAATAAATACTATAGGTGAGATCAGTTTTCAATAGCTAAAACATAAATCACCTATATTTATGTGTCAGTGGTCTTCACTCACAAGGCACACAGCCAACTAAAATTCTCTTTGGAAAAGTGGCTCCAAATACATTTTCTCAAGTGGCCAACAAGCTTAGGAAGGGAACAATGATCAGATGAATTTCTGCTTTTATTCCTATAGAAATAAAATGTTATCCCCTCAACCTTTCACTGGTTTAAAATATAAATACTATCTAATCTGCATGAAACATTAATCCTCAGCTAGAAACTCAGGTTGTCACACATCTAGTATTATCTGTGGCTCCATAAGATTCAACCAGGTGCAGCTGGACAGTCCTTGTGGCCAATATCAGCAGACATTTTTCACCTTCTTCTCATTTGTTAAAAAAAGGGGGGGAAAAGCAAGGGTGAAGAGAATAGGTAAATAAACTGTGGTACAGGGGCTTCCCTGGTGGCGCAGTGGTTGAGAGTCCGCCTGCCGATGCAGGGGACACGGGTTCATGCCCCGGTCCGGGAAGATCCCACATGCCGCGGAGCGGCTGGGCCCGTGAGCCATGGCCGCTGAGCCTGCGCGTCCGGAGCCTGTGCTCCGCAACGGGAGAGGCCACAACAGTGAGAGGCCCGCGTACTGCAAAAAAAAACAAACAAACAAACACAAAAACAACAACAAACAAACAAACAAAACTATGGTACAGCCATACTATAGAAGACAGTATAACTATTGGCAAAAAAGTGAGGTAGATTTTTCTGAACTGATTTGGAAACTGTCCAAGTAACATGCTCAGTGAGGAAAGCACCTTTTCAAACCAATGTAAATAGTAGTGATTTCATTTTTATATACACATAAACTATATCATTATATCTAGAAAACAAGTGGGAGGAAGAGATACTCAACTATTTTACATGGTTATTCAAGGTAGCGGGTGGGAGCTATTAGGGGCCTTTCGCTTTGGCATTATTTAATTTTTGAGTTTTGTATCACCTTGTATTACTTTTTACTCAGAGGGGGAAAAAACCTTTTCAAAGAGTTGCAAGCCTTTGATTTTTCTGAAATGTAAGGTCTGATGGGAAAAGAGAGGAGATAAGGAAACTGGAATGATAACTGTGACAGTATTTAGCATCCATATACGACTTTCAGAACTAAACTAACGTTGTTAATTCTGACTCTGATGAATCTTAACATTGACACTACAGGGCTCATTTATGGAGAGCAGTGAGGAAGTGCCTCGGTGTCTCTGGGTGGGAAAGAAAATGATATTCACAGATCTTTCATCTGTAAACCTGTATCTCTAGTCACAGTCTGATTTTGGATTCTCAGGCCAAGGCCAGTTGCATCTTGAGCGGTAATGGCACAAGCGCTATTGCCAACAGTGATACACAAAGAAATCACACACACAGAGCTCGTGGGGATCTCTCTGCAGCACAAAATCATGCATTCAAGAAGTGAGGGCCAATTCAACTGGAATTACACACCCCAGGGAGAGGGTGCAAGTAACTGTCGTAGTCGTCTGTCTCTAAGAGCAGGCCTAGGCCACAAGCTGACCTTTCTTGCTGGTTTCTCTATTTCTGCTTCCAAGCTCTGGTCCTGCCATTTGGAATGCACAGAGCCAGAGTCAACAGCAGGAGGAAGTCACATTATGCTTCTGGTTCCTGATTCTGACTTGTGATCCTAACCACACTTTTGAAGAAGCACACTGCCTGGTGGCTTTTGAAACGCAGAAATTTATGGGCTTATTTTTCAGGGTATATCTGCTGTGAGTGCTCCAGATACGAAAAGAAAGAATGAGAGGACCTTTCCAGAAAGAGTTCCTGGTAAAAGCATGTAAGACTCATTCAAGCACGATGCTCCCCAAGCTTCCCTGACAGAAATGAGTCCAAGGGTTTGAAAAAAGCTGACAGCATAAAGTGTGTGTGTGTGTGTGTGTGTGTGTGTATGTGTGTGTGTGTGAGAGAGAGAGAGAGAGAGAGAGAGAGAGAGAGATGTGTGTGTGTGTGTGTTTTAAACAAAGGTCCTTTGGAATTTTCTTTTGTAGACAGACAATAATATAGTACTAGTACTATGATTATGTAGGTCAAGGACTTCCCTGGTGGCGCAGTGGTTAAGAATCCGTCTGCCAATGAAGGGGACACGGGTTCGAGCCCTGGTCTGGGAAGATCCCCCACGTCGTGGAGCAACTAAGCCTGTGTGCCACAACTACTGAGCTTGCACTCTAGAGCCCATGAGCCACAACTACTGAGCCCATGTGCCGTAATTACTGAAGCCCACGTGCCTACAGCCCATGCTTTCCAACAAGAGAAGCCACCACAATGAGAAGCCTGAGCACCACAAGGAAGAGTAACCCCTGCTCCCCGCAACTAGAGAAAGGCTGCACACAGCAACGAAGACCCAACGCAGCCAAAATAATAAATAATAATAATGTAGGTCAACTGAAATTTTATCAAAAATTTTTCTGTAAATATATACCACAATACCCTATGGGATAGTCAAATTTTGACCATATACAAATGAAGCTTATAAATGCATATAAAGGCAGCTCATTACTCTGTAAATACACACTGAATATATTCATATTTATTATCTTATAGCACATATAGGCACGCATTAACTTTCCTTCTCTGTTTTACACACATAAATATTTATTTAAAAGGAACTGTATAGGGCTTCCCTGGTGGCGCAGTGGTTGAGAGCCCACCTGCCGATGCAGGGGACGTGGGTTCGTGACCCGGTCCGGGAAGATCCCACATGCCACAGAGCAGCTGGGCCCGTAAGCCATGGCCGCTGAGCCTGCGCGTCCGGAGCCTGTGCTCCGCAACGGGAGAGGCCACAACAGTGAGAGGCCCACATACTACAAAAAAAAAAAAAAAAAAAAGGAACTGTATATGTTTTGCAGACTTATATTAATATATAAACTCTTACATAAGCTGATGTCCATGGACGAATAAAAATAAATCAACTATGTTCATTTTGTGAACAGGCATCGTTTTAGGAAACTGAAAAGCAAACAAAAATAAATATTGGGAATTCTTACATTAGGTAGAAAGTTGGACTAATAGACTCTAAAGCCGTTTCTGGGGCTCAGGTTCTCTCTGATTCTAAGATCTTGTGCCTGGACCAGATGAAGCCACAGGAAAACCTCTCTTGAGTATAGATCCATGGTAAGAAATGGAACACTTTCAAAATTGAACAGAACAAAACAAACTTCTAAACCACAATTTGTACTGACACAAGTGCCCAAAGGTTGGTAGAGAACTTGTAGCAAAATGATACTTATTCTCCATGTTAGCAAATCAATCTGCTTTCAAATCAGCTGTCCTTAAAAAACTATATATATATATATATATATATATATATAGTTTTTTTTGCGGTATGTGGGCCTCTCACCGCTGTGGCCTCTCCTGTTGCGGAGCACAGGCTCCAGACACGCAGGCTCAGCGTCCATGGCTCACGGGCCCAGCCGCTCCACGGCATGTGGGATCTTCCCGGACAGGGGCATGAACCCGTGTCCCCTGCATCGGCAGGCGGACTCTCAACCACCACGCCACCAGGGAAGCCCTAAAAAACTATTTTTTTCTAAACAGTGCTCCATACAACTTCATGATCCCTATTCTATTCCAGACGAAGATCTCTTTGTTCTTTGCACATGGTGTCATCAAGAGTTTGCTCATGATCAGTAAAAGCTCTCTCTTCATTTCCAGCAGATTTTTAATGACAGAGCACAGAAATGCTCATGGAATCCACTCTTAGAAAAAAGTTTTTCTCCCCAGGGTGGGGATGAGGAAGGGGCTGTAGTATTTCCTGTGTTATGACAACAGAGGTCAGCCTGAGTGTTCTTTGTTGCTGGTGCCAAAGGTCGCACTCATACATCTCCACTAACTGTTGACCCCTCTACCTGCTCCTGTTTTTCTAGCCCCATTTCTTGCCTTGTAGCCTTTGATCCAGAACAAATCGTTTAACGCTTGACAAGCGAAACAGCTGCTTAGCTCATGATTCAGGCCCAAAATGGCCCATAGAGTTTTGTCATTTATGTCAAAAAAATTCCATTCTAACAGGCTAGGAAATGCATGCGATCACAATGACCTGGGAGCTCAAGGAAGGGGACATCACACCCTGCTTCCAGGCACAGTGGGTGGAAATTTGAGTCTGGAGAGGTCCACTCCATTAGCCCCATAGCCGGATATTGCTCACTTGTATCCAGTTTAAACCCACCCAGAGAACAGCCTTCTGATCTTTGTGGTGTTTGTGGTCATAGGATGCTTCATGAAAGGCCCCAGCCCGGGTGGAGATGCTCAACCTTCCTTCCTCACAGCCTTCCAGACCAGGAATGTGGAAGCCATCCTCTACTCTCTTCCCTCCCCGTGTCTAGTCAATCACTGAGAAATATGATGCCATTTTCTGTATTTCTCCCAAACCTGTTCCTTTCTTTCCACCTCTGCTTTAGGCCAGGCCCTCATCCCTCATCCAGCTCACCTTAACAGGGCTGATGTGCAGAGGGCATGGATCCGTAGGGCTGTGCCCACTTCTGCAATACTGAAGTATGCGTGTCATGGATACTGCCCTGAGTCCTGAGCCTTGGATCTCTCCATGGTCCAGCAACAGCGGGGTCCGCTTGACCCAGCAGGGGTCTCAGGACCTGGTTCCAGTGCTTTGGCTTTTTTCTCCTCTGACTGGGAAATGCCCTGTGGTTAAATGATTTTAATATCTCCTGTTTTTTTCTTCTGGGAACAACGTGTGTTAATTTTATTAGGAATAGCTGATATACAATATTATATGTTTCAGGTATACAACGCAGTGATTCACAATTTTTAAAGGCTATACTCCATTTATAGTTATAAAATATTGGCTATATTCCCTGTGCTGTGCTATAAAATATATCCCTGTAGCTTATTTATCTTAGACATAGTGGTTTGTATCTCTTAATCTGCCACCCCTGTCTTGCCCCTCCACCCTTCCCTCTGCCCACTGGTAACCGTTAGTTTGTTCTCTATATCTGTGAGTCTGTTTCTATTTTGTTATATTCACTAGTTTGTTTCATTTTTTAGATTCAACATATAATTGATTATAATATAGTATTTGCCTTTCTCTGACCTATTTCACTAAGCATAATACCCTCCAAATCCATTGTTGCAAATATCAAAATTTCATTCTTTTTCTTATGACTCCGTAGTATTCCGTTGTGTACATATACCACATCTTCTACATCGATTCATCTGTTGATGAACACTTAGGTTGCTTCCATATCTTGGCTATTGTAAATAATGATACTATGTACATTGGGGTGCATGTACCTTTTTTTTTAATATGTACAGATGGCACATGGTGCCAATTTTATTTGCAGATATTATAGTATTCCAAAGTTCACAAGTTAACCCTTTGCCACAGCCTTGGCTAAATCTTGAACGAGTGCAGAATTCAGCTGTGCTAGAGTGCTGATCTTAGCATGCTTAGATGTGGCATACTTGTTCTTGATAGTCATGTGCTTTGTAAGCCCACGATTCACCATGACTATATTCTTAGCCAGGTGTTGCAATAACAACAAGAAGCGATTGTTGACAGTGTATGACAGGTAATGCTGTAGAGCTGGTGTCCATCCACCATTATCAAGAATTTTCAGTGCTAAGCAAAAAGCTCCCGCTGCAACCTGAGAAGGAGGAAAGTGCACCATATCGTAGTCCAACATAGTTCCAACAGATATTTGGCCAAAGTTTGTAGCTCAGCATCAACCTCTCCAACCTTAGATGCTCTCCGAAGGAAATGCAGGGGTAGAGGGCGACCCAGGCTAAAATTTAAAGCTCTTAGAATCTTCATTTCCATCTGTCTGATTTGGTACTTAGTGTAGGTGTTGTCAGTCACAAAGGCAAAGTCACCAATTTCTGGAGGGTACATTTCCTCGTATTTGCTTGCAATAAACATGGCAGTGACACCAACCATCTTGGGCACACAATTATCCTGCATGAACCGGTCAATAATGGAAACAGTCATGTACATGGTCTCCTGGAGTAAGTGAATTTCACTTGAACCTGCACTAGCCAGTCAGTTAGGATGGCTCTCATGTTTCCGGTGATTTCACGACCCAGTAGGTATTTTGGTCTGACTGCTTCCTCTTCCTCAAGTTGTCTCAGATAAGCATAGATATCTTTTACATCTTCACTACAAAGGTTTGGATCCGCTCCATCTTCTGCACCCACCTCACTCACTGTAAGAATTACATCAGAGAAAGCCTGACACACATATTCTCCTGCAGGGGCACAGCCAGGTGTTTCCATGGGGCTTGGAGAGGGAGTATCAACCAAAATAGGCTCAGGGGGAAGTCTCTCTGCTTTAACAGGCTCGGGTTCTGGCTCTGGCTCCAGATCCAGCTACGCTGGGGGCTCCGGCACAGGTATAGGAGCCTTTTCCAGAGGTTTTGGTAGATTTTTAGCAATAACTTTTCCAGCACCTAAAGTTTTTGCTTCCTTTTTCAGGGGTAGTTTGGCCTGTGGCTGTTCACTGACTTTGTTGCCGATGTCTCCAAGAGCTGTTCTTGGCCTCAGCCCGGGCTTAGAGGTTGCAACAGTGGCCACAGGCACGCGATTTGTGCCTGCCATACTGACCTTCGCCCTATTGTCAGCATTAATTTTCGTGTTCTTCCTCTCTCCATCCATCTGCACCCCAAACTCTCCCACCATTTTAGGGGCCCACTGACTGCCATCCTCCCCCCAAATCTGTCCCGGTCCACTCCTGCCAGGGGAACTCCAGCAGGCGAGATAGGGAGAGGAGACACAGCGAGCCAGGAGAGCCGCGTTTGTTCACCGTCCTTAGCAGCTCATCCTGGTGATCCAGAGCGCCATGGCTTCCTCTGCACCAGGCAGCAGCTCAGTGGGGAGAAGCAGAGCACGGGAGCCACTGACCAGCTGGGGACATTGAACCTACCGCAGGCCAAGAGCCATTCCCTCATGTACCTTTTTGAAGTAGTTGTTTTCGTTTTTTTCTTCAGATATATACCCAAGAGTGGAATTGCTGGGTCATATGGTGGTTCCATTTTCAGTTTTCCTTCTTTTTTTTTTAGTAGTTATTTATTCATTTGTTTGCACTGGGTCTTAGTTGCGGCCAGCGGGCTCCTTAGTTGTGGCTCACCAGTTCCTTAGTTGCAGCACATGGGCTCCTTAGTTGTGGCAGGTGGGCTCCTTAGTTGTGGCATGCAAATTCTCAGTTGCAGCATGCATGTGGGATCTAGTTCCCTGACCAGGGGTCAAACCTGGCCCCCCTGCACTGGGAGCATGGAGTCTTATCCACTGCACCACCAGGGAAGTACTGTTTTCCACAGTGGCTGCACCAATCTACAGTCCCACCAACAGTGTACAGTTCTCTCCACACCCTCGCCAGCATTTGTTATTTGAATACCGCCTCTCTTTAACAGTTTCCAACCAGCTTCCAACCTGCCTAGTCTAATCTATCTTCCATGTACCTTCAAGAGATCTTTCCATAAGAAAAACGGAATCACAAACTCACTTACTAGCTTGAAACCTTTTAGTGGTTCTCCACTGGCCCTTCAGGATAAAGTTCAGATTCTTTAGTGTGACCACAGGGCCCTCCAAGACCTGGCTCCTGCCCATCTCTCCAGCCTCATTCCTCAGAAATCCCTCCTTCCAATCTTTGCTACCTGCTGTGCAACATCTTTACATCTTTACCCTTCCCCATCCTTGTCAGTTTGGAGAACTCCTAAGCTTCAGTCTTCTTTTCACCAAGTAGAGAGGAACATCCTCTGTAAATTCTTCCAGACACATTAACAAGTATTCACTTCCCCCACTGAGCTATCTTGGGATCCTGTGAATTCCCACAGCCCTTAGCATGGCGCCTGACACAGAGAAAAGCCACAGCAGACAGCGATCAATCATCGGCAAGTCTCTTCCTGGAGGGCAGGGGCCATGTCTTATTCATCTTTAGCACAAAACGTGGCAAACTGTAGTCACTCGACAAATGCTTATTTAGTTAATCAATAAGTAACCTGTTCTTGGATTCCTTTAAAATCAGAGCATTTGCCTAATACCTTCAAAAGTGACTTTTTGGAAACATATCATTATATTTCCTAATTTCCAAATATATGGAGTTTTGTTTCGGTAACTGATTTCTAGCTGAATTTCCTTGTGGTAGGAGATCATGCATGGTGGTATTTTGAAATATGTTGGAACTGCTTTACGATTTTTAAAAAATTTTTTTATTTCTTGGTCGCACCACATGGCATGTGGGATCTTAGTTCCCCAACCAGGGATCAAACTCAAGCCCCCGCAGGCAGTGGAAGTGCAGAGTCTTAACCACTGGACCACCAAGGAAGTCTTTACAATTTTTGTTTTTTCAAGTTTTATTGAGGTATGATGGACAATTTAAAAATGTACCCGTTTAAGGTGTACAATGTGATGATTTGATATATATATATATATATATATAGCTTGTGAAATGATTATCATAATCAAGTTAATACACATACACATCAACCCACATTTAAGATCTACTCCACAAATTTCAAGTATACAATACAGAATTATTTATCTGTTGTCACTATGACACACACAGAACTATGGTCATATTAGATCCCCGGAACTTATTCAACTTACAACTGAAAGTTTGTACGCTTTGCCAATACTTCTTCATTTCCCCCAGTTTCTAATGTTATAGTTTGGCTTCCCTCTAGAGCAACGAATGTACTTTCTCGTGGACAGACTTAAGACTTCCCCCACATGAACTGGACTTCCTTTTGGAAAAGTAAAACTCTCAAGAGTTCATATACCAATACGTAATTCAAAGGGGCACTTCTTATGTCTTTAAAGCATGTTTCATACAGATTGTTTGAAAATAAAACATAGGAACCCAAATCAGTTCAATTGTTGGCAGAAACCCAGTTCACTCTTGCCCATGACCCTGCGTGAGACATACAAATGCTATTTCTTCTCACCCGCCCCCACCCCCTTTCCCTTTGTTTCAAAATGTCAGGCATCTACCCAGAGTTACATTTCACCTTTGCTCTCTGGAAAGGCTGATTGCTTGGGTCATTAATCTTGGCCCAGAAAGAAGGTCCTCACTGCTACCCACTGTGGAAATGATTGGTCCTGGTGCATCCCAGAGAATGGTTTTCTAGGGCTGCGGCGCCAGAAAAATCAAACCCAGAGTGACTGAGTCTGGGACAAGCGCAGCAGTTTTTCACTCAACGTCACCTTCTCTGGCTGCTACTTAAGAGAAATGATGTAAAAACTCAGGGAGCCCACGGTGACAGAGCACTAGAGCACAGGCAGACTGCTGCTCCAGTAGAGCAGCTATAAAACCAGCTTTAACCAGAATGCTAGTACCAGCGCTTACAGATTCACACGTGGGCTCCCTTTCTCCTCATGATGGCGCACCCCACTCTGATTACAGTTGTGGTAAAGGACAGGAAGCTTTGAGCTTCCAACTGCAGCCTCCAGGAGGGATACAGATAAGTGCATTCAAGGCCTGTAGCAGATTCCCAGAATATTTATAGTACACTCACCATGTGCCAGGTACCTCACGCACATCATCTTGTTTAATGCATCAACGATCCTGCTTTCCCTGCCACCCCGATCCCCCACCGCAGGGTGGCCACATAAAATCAGGTCACCAGTCATATTCGATCTAAAAAATTTTTAGTATAAGTATGTCCCATGCAGACTTCCCTGGTGGCACAGTGGTTAAAGAATCTGCCTGCCGATGCAGGGGACACGGGTTCCAGCCCTGTTCCGGTAAGATCCCACACGCCGCGGAGCAACTAAGCCCGTGCGCCACAACCACTGAGCCTGCGCTCTAGAGCCCGCGAGCCACAACTACTGAGCCCACATGCCACAACTACTGAAGCCCGCGTGCCTGGAGCCCGTGCTCCGCAACAAGAGAAGCCACCGCAATGAGAAGCCCGTGCACCACAACAAAGAGTAGCCCCCGCTCACCACAACTAGAGAAAGCACTCACGCAGCAAGAAAGACCCAACGCAGCCAAAAATAAATAAATTAAAAAGAAAAAAAACGTATGTCCCATGCACTATTTGGGACATACTTACACTAAAAATTATTTGCTGTTTATCTGACATTCACTTTTTAAAAATTCAAGTATAGTTGATTTACAATGTTGTGTTAGTTTCAGGTGTACAGCACAGTGATTCAGTTATACATAAATATGTATCTATTCTTTTTCAGAGTCTTTTCCCTTACAGGTTATTACAAAATATTGAGTATAGTTCCCTGTGCTATACAGTAGGTCCTCGTTGGTTATCTACTTTATATATAGTAGGATGTATAAATTAATCCCAACCTCCTAATTTATCCCTTTCCCCCTTGGTAATCATAAGTTTGTTTTCTATGTCCGTGGGTCTATAAAATTCACATGTAACTAGGCATCCTAGTTGCATTTTTATTTGCTAAATATGGTAATCATATCTTAGGAGACATTTGGCAATGTCTGGAGACATTTTTTTATTACTATGAGCTTGGGGGAGGAGGGTTACTACTGGCATCTAGTGGGCAGAGGCCAGGGATGCTGCTAAATATTTTATAATGCACAGGGCAGCTCCTTCCACCCCCAAAGAATTATCCAGCCCAAATGTCAATAGTGCCCAGGATGAGATCCTCCTGTAAACTAGTCATTGTGCCCATCTGTGGCACAAGTACTCAAAATTGATAGAGATAATAAGGATATTTTAAAACTTGTTTTCAGACAAAGGTTTGGAAACAAGACTTCAGAAGACTTTAGATTTTATTCCTGTACGAACGCATTTTGTTTTTCTGTTACGTTTTGTTATTAAGTTTTAAGCTCTTTTGATTTTTTTTTTTGCTATGAAATTGATCTACAGGGGTTGCCATTTTTTTCTACTCATATGCTTTTTTTTTCTTTTTTTAAAATAAATTTATTTTATTTATTTATTATTTTTGGCTGTATTGGGTCTTCGTTGCTACTCCTCGTTGTGCTGCATGGGCTCCTCATTGCAGTGCCTTCTCTTGTTGCGGAGCACGGGCTCTAGGCATGTGGGCTCAGTAGTTGTGGCTCGCAGGCTCTAGAGCGCAGGCTCAGTAGTTGTGGTGCACGGGCTTAGTTGCTCTGCGGCATGTGGGATCTTCCCGGATCAGGGCTCCAACCCGTGTCCCCTGCATTGGCAGGCAGATTCCCAATCACTGCGCCAGCAGGGAAGCCCTCCTTGTATGCTTTTTTTTTTTTTTTTTTTTTTTGCAGTACGCAGGGCTCTCACTGTTGTGGCCTCTCCCGTTGCGGAGCACAGGCTCCGGACGCGCAGGCTCAGCGGCCATGGCTCACGGGCCCAGCCGCTCCGCGGCATGTGGGATCTTCCCGGACCGGGGCACGAACCCGTGTCCCCAGCATCGGCAGGCGGACTCTCAACCACTGCACCACCAGGGAAGCCCCCTCATATGCTTTTAAACACACCCTAAAGAACAAGTAAAGGTGGCACACAATAAGAAGAACAAAGGAATGTTTTTTCCCCCTGGGGTTTTGGTAGAGGGCAGCATTCTCCATCAAATGCTTTCTGATAACACCTGCAGCATATAAATGCTTATTACCAAAAAAAAAGGTAATAACCATCTACTTCCTGTAGCATTTGTGTTCTTGTTTCATAGTGTGGGAAAGTTTGCTCTTAAAATTCCCTGCTAATCCTCAGGAATTGGGAAACAGTGCCATTAGTAAAAGCACCTGGCTTTAACCACCTGTCCCAACAAGGTCACTCTAGTAGAGCCGTGGCCATTCAGCAGGAGGGGCCCACACTGGGTTCCAAAGACCTGCACTCAGAACTCTGGGAAACATGTATTATCTTCAGGTCGTCTCAGCTCCTGTGTCCTGGGGTCCACCTCTCTGCTCCCATGCCTCATCCAGCCCCATGATATCACCATCACCAAAGTTCACTACCTTCTCTCAGCACTCATAGCCATCATCCGTAATGACTCACCTTTTCTTCCCTTCTGCCTGATCTCCTCCTCAAACCCTGCTGCTTCATTTTCCAGTGTCCTGGAGGATGGCTCAGTAAGTCCACCTCAACAATGAAATGCTTTACTCCAGCCTCAACCTTTCCACTCTCCCCATTCTGTTTTGAACTTGCCCATTAGTGACTCCTCTTTTGTCTACATGCTGAATACAGTATCAAGATTCCCTTTTTCCTGTCTTGAGCTCCTTGTATCCCAGGGGGCTCCTCCTGCCCTAAGCAGAGTCCCTATGGGCACGCAATGACCAGCCTTTCAGATATGCTCAGATAACATACTCATCTTAGGCTCCAGTGGGACATGGCTACAACCCCCTTTATAGATTTAAAAACTGAAGATTAAAAAAAAAAAATCAGCCTTAGCACTGAATTACCATTGTTCAACATCATTGGTCTTCAGGGTCATGCAAATTAAAACCACAGTGAGACACCATTCCATGCCCACCTAGGGCTGGCAACGATGTGGGGCAACTGGAACTCTCAGACATTACTGGTGAGAGTGTAAAATGGTACAACTTTAGACAACTGGCAGTTTCTTAAAAAATTAAACACCCATCTACCCTATGATCCAGAAATCCTACTCCTGGGTATTTATCGAAGAGAAATGAAAATGTAAGCAGAGCTGAAGCTGCTCAAAAGACTTGTATAAAAATGGTCAGAGAGGGCTTCCCTGGTGGCGCAGTGGTTAAGAATCCGCCTGCCAATGCAGGGGACACGGGTTCAAGCCCTGGTCCGAGAAGATCCCACATGCTGCGGAGCAACTGGGCCCGTGCACCACAATTACTGAGCCTGCGCTCTAGAGCCCACGAGCCACAACTACTGAAGCCCGTGTGCCTAGAGCCCGTGCTCCGCAATAAGAGAAGCCACCGCAATGAGAAGCCCACACATCACAACGAAAAGTAGCCCCCGCATAGCAATGAAGACCCAACGCGGCCAAAAATAAAAATAAATAAAACAAATAAATTTATATTAAAAAATGGTCAGAAAGCAGCCTTTAGGAAAATTAAAATTAACCCCTCTCCTCCCCCCAAAAAAGCCCCACATAAAACTGCAGGCAACTCAAATGTCCATCAATGGGAGAATGGAGGAACACATTATGTGAATCTATATAAAGGGATTCTATTTTACAATAAAAAGGAATGAACTACTGATACATGCAACGTTATGAATTTATCAATGAATTTTTAAAACATTATGCTGAGTTAAAGAAGCCAGAAAGTTCTATACTTTATTTCTGTGAAATTCAGGAATGGGCAGAACTAATCTTTGGCTATAGAAATCAGAACAGTGGTTGACTTTGGGGTGGGGAGTGGAGGGGCTGACTGAATATGGGTATAATATCCTATTTATCTTGATTTGGGTGGTGGTTACATGGATGTATACAATTGTCAAAATCCATAGAACTGTACACTTAAGAGGAATCTTTTTGTGTGTAAATTACAACCTCAATTTAACAAAGAGTGGTCAGATGACAACAGGAGCAAGATTACATTATCAGTAATATACCAAAGCTCCAGGCATAGGACTAGATACTTTATAAACTAACCTGATTTGGAAGCATTCAGACTGTATTGCTTTGGGCTTAGCACTAGGTCAACTGGTTGTGTCTGAACAGACAACATTCTTTTTGCTTTTAACAGCAGAGGTGATCAAAGGCCAGGCAGGGCTCAGGTTCCATACTGAAGCTCCTTCCACTTTCTTGGCCAAGCTCTCCCGGACAAAGGTAACTCCTGAAGAGGGAGTTCCTAACCCTGGGGACTAAGGAGACGCAGGCCATTCCTCCTCACCAAAGGGACATTTCCTGAGGCAGCTGCCCTTCTGATCGTGACCATGCTAATGCTGCCCAGAATGGTCTCCAGCAGCCATCTAGATGTATCACATACAAACTACAGCCTGCAGTGAACCGCCACACAGTCCGGAGTTACTGCTTCTAAGGATTCAAACTACAGAAGAGATAGTTCTGACTTTTGTGACCTCAGTGAGGACTTCACCTTCTACCGTATATCTCCTAGCCAAACTCTTGACACACACACACACACAAGCTAGAAAGAACATTCAGCCCCAGAGCCAGCAATAATTGTGAGATTATTGAATAAGATTACATGTTAATTAATAAGATTAATAGATAAGTAGGGAAAGCAAGTAATTTCTTTGCTTAACTCAGGGGCTCTCGAAGTTTGGTAGCCAAAGAACACTTGTGGAGGTTTCTAAATTCCATGGATGCCTGGAGGTCGGTGTGAAGTCTGACAACCCGTCTGGATAAGCAAAGTGGAGGTGTGCTTTGATACAGAGTTAGATTAAGGAAGATTTAAAAAAAAGGTTTTCAGAAGTCTAGCAGTCATTTTTGTTTGGTAGGAGGCAGGTTGAAGAAGTTTAAGTGCAATTTTAGAGGCTGACAAGCTTAGTAACGAGGAGGAATTTGCTGGTCAAGTTTGTTTTATAAACGCCTTTGTCTTCTGAGGGCAAGGTGAAGATGTGAACTGGCCAGTGTTTGTTAGTTTCATGAAGGTCTTGAAAAGATGAACATAGTGACATTTTAAAGGGGAGGCAGATCAAAAAAAAGATTTGGGAGTGGGCGGTATTCTGGCTGGGAAATGAGTTTCCATGGAAACATTCTCCTTCCATCAGAGTCCAGTTTGCACAAAGGCAAACCAAACAGAGTTTTAAAAAATACCTCACGAGCTCTCTGATAGACTGAGTTTCCAGAGGTGACAAAGGAAGGAAAAGTTTCTGACATTAAATCAGGACAGGCACAAATTACAAAGCTAAAATGCACCCCTTGTCCATTCTAGGGTGTTCTAAGAAATGGTAGACTGTGATTAACCCTAACCAACACTGGGGGGCACCCTGGGTTCATAGGATACAGAGATGAGGTGCTTTTAAAAGGCTTTTTCCTGCTGACCTTTACCTGCAAGTCTGAGGGGAAGCTGGAATCAAGTCAGACTCGTGCCTGTCCTAAAAGCTAAGCCCACGAAAGTTGTTGCGCTTTTTCTTTCCTGCAGGGTTCTCGTTCATATGCATTCTAACCATGCATTCTAAGTCAACTGCTGCACTCTTACATTAGACCCGGCAGGGTACCTGCCCTGGGGGGATAAATACATAGATTGGAAAGGCAGGGTGCCCTCCAGCTCTGAGCGCTAGAGACCCAGCCAGGGGCAGCCAAAGCACAAAGCAGCCTCAGTGAGGGTTAGAATATAAGGTGGAGCCATTAAGGGTTGGAGATCAGTATTGTTTAAAGTGAAAATCCGGACAGACTGGTTCAAGATGGCGGAGTAGAAGGACGTGCACTCACTCCCTCTTGCAAGAGCACCGGAATCACAACTAACTGCTGAACAATCATCGACAGGAAGACACTGGAACTCACCAAAAAGATACCCCACATCCAAAGACAAAGGAGAAGCCGCAATGAGACGGTAGGAGGGGCGCAGCCACAGTAAAATCAAATCCCATAACTGCCGGGTGGGTGACTCACAGACTGGAGAACGCTTATACCACAGAAGTCCACCCACTGGAGTGAAGGTTCTGAGCTCCACCTCGGGCTTCCCAACCTGGGGGTCTGGCAATGGGAGGAGGAATTCCCAGAGAATCAGACTTTGAAGGCTAGAGGGATTTGATTGTAGGACTTCGACAGGACTGGGGGAAACAGAGACTCCACTCTTGGAGGGCACACACAAAGTAGTATGTGCATCGGGACCCGGGGAAAGGAGCAGTGACCCCACAGGAAACTGAACCAGACCTACCTGCTAGTGTCGGAGGGTCTCCTGCAGAGGCGGGGGGTGGCTGTGTCTCATCATGAGGACAAGGACACTGGCAGCAGAAGTTCTGGGAAGTACTCCTTGGCGTGAGCCCTCTCAGAGTCCACCATTAGCCCCAACAAAGAGCCCAGGTAGGCCCCAGTGTTGGGTCGCCTCAGGCCAAACAACCAACAGGGAGGGAACCCATCATCAGACAAGTAGTTTAAAGTTTTACTGAGCTCTGCCTACCAGAGCAACACCCAGCTCTACCCACCACCAGTCCCTCTCATCAGGAAACTTGCACAAGCCTCTTAGATAGCCTCATCCACCGGAGGGCAGACAGCAGAAGCAAGAAGAACTACAATCCTGCAGCCTGTGGAACAAAAACCACACTCACAGAAAGACAGACAAGATGAAAAGGCAGAGGGTTACGTACCAGATGAAGGAACAAGATAAAACTGCAGAAAAACAACTAAATGAAGTGGAGATAGGCAACCTTCCAGAAAAAGAATACAGAATAATGAGAGTGAAGATGATCCAGGACCTCGGAAAAAGAATGGAGGCAAAGATTGAGAAGATGCAAGAAATGTTTAACAAAGAACTAGAAGAATTAAAGAACAAACAAACAGAGATGAACAATACAATAACTGAAATGAAAACTACACTAGAAGGAATCAATAGCAGAATAACTGAGGCAGAAGAACGGATAAGTGACCTGGAAGACAGGATGGTGGAATTCACTGCTGCGGAACAGAATAAAGAAAAAAGAATGAAAAGAGGACTTCCCTGGTGGCGCAGTGGTTAAGAATCCGCCTACCGATGCAGAGAACATGGGTTTGAGCCCTGGTCCAGGAAGATCCCACATGCCACAGAGCAATTAAGCCCGTGCGCCACAACTACTGAGGCTGTGCTCTAGAGTCCATGAGCCACAACTACTAAGCCTGTGTGATGTGACTACTGAAGTCTCAACGCCTAGAGCCTGTGCTCCACAACAAGAGAAGCCACTGCAATGAGGAGCCCGCGCACTGCAATGGACAGTAGCCCCCGCTTGCTGCAACTAGAGAAAGCCCGTGCATACCAATGAAGACCCAATGCAGCAATAAATAAATAAATAAATAAATTTATTAAAAAAAAGAAAAGAATGAAAAGAAATGAAGACAACCTAAGAGATCTCTGGGACAACATTAAACGCAACAACATTCGCATTATAGGGGTACCAGAAGGAGAAGAGAGAGAGAAAGGACCCAAGAAAATATTTGAAGAGATTATAGTCGAAAACTTCCCTAACATGGGAAAGGAAATAGCCACCCAAGTCCAGGAAGCACAGAGAGTCCCAGGCAGGATAAACCCAAGGAGAAACACGCCAAGACACATAGTAATCAAATTGACAAAAATTAAAGACAAAGAAAAATTACTGAAAGCAACAAGGGAAAAATGACAAATAATATACAAGGGAACTACCATAATGTTAACAGCTGATTTCTCAGCAGAAACTCTACAAGCCGTAAGGGAGTGGCATGGTATCTTTAAAATGAGGAAAAGGAAGAACCTACAACCAAGATTACTCTACCTGGCAAGGATCACATTCAGATTCGATGGAGAAATCAAAAGCTTTACAGACAAGCAAAAGCTAAGAGAATTCAGCACCACCAAACCAGCTCTACAACAAATGCTAAAGGAACTTCTCTAAGTGGGAAACACAAGAGAAGAAAAGGACCTACAACAATAAGCCCATAACAATTAAGAAAATGGTCATAGGAACATACATCTCAATAATTTCCTTAAACGTGAATGGATTAAATGCTCCAACCAAAAGACACAGGCTTGCTGAATGGATACAAAAACAAGACCCATATATATGCTGTCTACAAGAGACCCACTACAGACCTAGGGACACATACAGACTGAAAGTGAGGGTATGGAAAAAGATATTCCATGCAAATGGAAATCAAAAGAAAGCTGGAGTAGCAATACTCATATCAGATAAAGTAGACTTTAAAATAAAGCATGTTACAAGAGACAAGGAAGGACACTACATAATGATCAAGGGATCAATCCAAGAAGAAGTTATAACAATTGTAAATATATATGCACCCAACATAGGAGCACCTCAATACATAAGGCAAATGCTAACAGCTATAAAAGAGGAAATCGACAGTAACACAATAATAGTGGGGGACTTTAACACCTCACTTACACCAATGGACAGATCATTCAAACAGAAAATTAATAAGGAAACACAAGCTTTAAATGACACCATAGACCAGATAGATTTAATTGATATTTATAGGACATTCCATCCAAAAACAGCAGATTACACTTTCTTCTCAAGTGCGCATGGAACATTCTCCAGGATAGATCACATCTTGGGTCACAAATCAAGCCTCAGTAAATTTAAGAAAATTGAAATCATATCAAGTATCTTTTCTGACCACAACACTATGAGATTAGAAATCAATTACAGGGAAAAAAAATGTAAAAAACACAAACACATGGAGGTTAAACAATACGTTACTAAATAACCAAGACATCATTGAAGAAATCAAAAAATACCAAGAGACAAATGGCAACAAAAACACGACGATCCAAAACCTATGGGATGCAGCAAAAGCAGTTCTAAGATGGAAGTTTATAGCAATACAAGCCTACTTCAAGAAACAAGAAAAATCTCAAATAAACAATCTAACCTTACACCTAAAGGGACTAGAGAAAGAAGAACAAACAAAACCCAAAGTTAGTAGAATGAAAGAAATCATAAAGATCAGAGCAGAAATAAATGAAATAGAAACAAAGAAAACAATAGCAAAGATTAATAAAACTAAAAGCTCGTTCTTTGAGAAGATAAACAAAACTGATAAACCTTTAGCCAGAGTCATCAAGAAAAAGAGGGAGAGGACTCAAATCAATAAAATTAGAAATGAAAAAGGAGAAGTTACAACAGACACCGCAGAAATACAAAGCATCCTAAGAGGCTACTACAAGCAACTCTATGCCAACAAAATGGACAACCTGGAAGAAATGGACAAATTCTTAAACGGGCTTCACCTTGCAAGACTGAAGCAGGAAGAAATAGAAAATATGAACAGACCTATCACAAGTAATGAAATTGAAACTGTGATTAAAAATCTTCCAACAAACAAAAGTCCAGGACCAGATGGCTTCACAGGTGAATTCTATCAAACATTTAGAGAAGAGCTAACACCCATCCTTCTCAAACTCTTCCAAAAAATTGCAGAGGGAGGAACACTCCCAAACTCATTTTATGAGGCCACCATCACCCTGATACCAAAACCAGACAAAGATACTACAAAAAAAGAAAATTACAGACCAATATCACTGATGAATATAGATGCAAAAATCCTCAACAAAATACTAGCACATAGAATCCAATGTTAAAAAGATTATACACCATGATCAAGTGGGATTTATCCCAGGGATGCAAGGATTCTTCAATATATGCAAATCAATCAATGTGATACACCATATTAACAAACTGGAGAATAAAAACCATATGATCATCTCAATAGATGCAGAAAAAGCTTTTGACAAAATTCAACACCCATTTATGATAAAAACTCTCCAGAAAGTGGGCATACAGGGAACCTACCTCAACACAATAGAGGCCATATATGACAAACCCACAGCAAACATCATTCTCAATGGTGAAAAACTGAAAGCATTTCCTCTAAGATCAGGAACAAGACAAGGATGTCCACTCTCACCACTATTATTCAACATAGTTTTGAAGTCCTAGTCACGGCAATCAGAGAAGAAAAAGAAATGAAACAAATACAAATTGGAAAAGAATAAGTAAAACTGTCACTGTTTTCAGATGACATGATACTATACATAGAGAATCCTAAAGATGCCACCAGAAAACTACCAGAGCTAATCAATGAATTTGGTAAAGTTGCAGGATACAAAATTAATGCACAGAAATCTCTTGCATTCCTATACACTAATGAATGAAAAATCTGAAAGAGAAATTAAGGAAACATTCCCATTTACCATTGCAACAAAAAGAATAAAATACCTAGGAATAAACCTACCTAGGGAGACAAAGACCTGTATGCAGAAAACTATAAGACACTGATGAAAGATATTAAAGATGATACAAACAGATGGAGATATATACCATGTTCTTGGATTAGAAGAATCAATATTGTGTAAATGACTATACTACCCAAAGCAATCTACAGATTCAGTGCAATCCCTATCAAGTTACCAATCGCATTTTTTTTACAGAACTAGAACAAAAAATCTTAAAATTTGTACAGAGACACAAAAGACCCCGAATAGCCAACGCAGTCTTAAGGGAAAAAAATGGAGCTGGAGGAATCAGACTCCCTGACTTCAGACTATACTACAAACCTACAGTAATCAAGACAGTATGGTACTGGCATAAAAACAGAAATATAGATCAATGGAACAGGATTGAAAGCCCAGAGGTAAACCCATGCACCTATGTTCAACTAATCCATGACAAAGGAGGCAAGGATATACAATGGAGAAAAGACAGTCTCTTCAATAAGTGGTTCTGGGAAAACTGGACAGCTACATGTAAAAGAATGAAATTAGAACACTCCCTAACACCACAAACAAAAATAAACTCAAAGTAGATTAGAGACCTAAATGTAAGACTGGACACTATAAAACCCTTAGAGGAAAACATAGGAAGAACACTCTTTGACATAAATCACAGCAAGATCTTTTTTGATCCACCTCCTAGAGTAATGGAAATAAAAAGAAATATAAACAAATGGGACCTAATGAAACATAAAATCTTTTGCA
This sequence comes from Delphinapterus leucas, assembly GCF_059928025.1. Classification (NCBI taxonomy): domain Eukaryota; kingdom Metazoa; phylum Chordata; class Mammalia; order Artiodactyla; family Monodontidae; genus Delphinapterus; species Delphinapterus leucas. Next base: position 61,462,108 of record NC_143131.1, on the reverse strand, counting down.
AAGCAAGAGAAACTACAAACAAGACGAAAAGACAACCCTCAGTATGGGAGAAAATATTTGCAAATGAATCAACAAACAAAGGATTAATCTCCAAAATATATAAACAGCTCATGCAGCTCAATTTAACAAAAAACAAACAACCCAATCCAATAATGGGCAGAAGACCTAAATAGACATTTCTCCAAAGAAGACATACAGATGGCCACGAAGCACATGAAAAGCTGCTCAACATCACTAATTATTAGAGAAATGCAAATCAAAACTACAATGAGGTATCACCTCACACCAGTTAGAATGGGCACCATCAGAAAATCTACAGACAACAAATGCTGGAGAGGGTGTGGAGGAAAGGGAACCCTCTTGCACTGTTGGTGGGAATGTAAATTGATACAGTCACTATGGAGAACAGTATGGGCATTCCTTAAAAAACTAAAAATAGAATTACCATATGACCCAGCAATCCCACTACTGGGCATATACCCAGAGAAAACCATAATTCAAAAAGACACATGCACCCCAATGTTCATTGCAGTACTATTTACAATAGCCAGGTCATGCAAGCAACCTAAATGCCTATCGACAGAAGAATGGATAAAGAAGATGTGGTACAAATATACGATGGAATATTACTCAGCCATAAAAAGGAATGAAATTGGGTCATTTGTAGAGATGTGGATGGACCTAGAGACTGTCATACAGAGTGCAGTAAGTCAGAAAGAGAAAAACAAACATCGTATATTAACACATATATGTGGAACCTAGAAAAATGGTACAGATGAACTGGTTTGCAGGGCAGAAATAGAGACACAAATGTAGAGAACAAACATGTGGACACCAAGCAGGGAAAGTGGCGGGGGTCGTGGTGGGATGAATTGGGAGATTGGGATTGACATGTATACACTAATATGTATAAAATGGATAACTAATAAGAACCTGCTGTATAAAATAAATAAATAAAATAAAATTCAAAAAATAAAGTGGAAATCCTTGCCCACCGTTTCATAAAAAGACCATAGCACATATTCTGCAACCCACCTGCCACCTCTTTGTTAGGTTTTGAGTTTTTAAAAAGGGACCAGGGGGACGTCCCTGGTGGTCCAGTGGTTAACTTCGCCTTCCAATGCAGGGGGTGCAGGTTCAATCCCCGGGTGGGGAGCCAAGATCCCACATGCCCCATGGAAAAAAAAACCAAAACATAAAAGAGAAGTAATATTGTAATGAATTCAATAAAGACTTTAAAAATGGTCCACATCAAAAAAATCTTTAAAAAAGTAAATAAATAAAAAGGGATCAGGAAAAATAATCTTGACAGTGTACTTCGTATCTATGAGGGGCTGAAGTGAGGCAGTCCATCCTCTAGTGGACCAGGGCTTAGCAGAATCCTGGGGAAGAGCTGGGGGTATCCTGGTGTGACAGCTCATATGGATTTCACCGGGCCAGGGGGTTTGGTTTTAATGGGCACAAGCATGGTGCAGCAGATGGAAAGGTTATTTGAAACCAACCCACAATCTGAGATGTGGGTAGGCAAAGTCTGATGGAGCAAAGAAATACCTACTTACTTGGATACAGACCCCAGCTGGGACAGTGGGGCCTTAGGGCAACTCTGGGGTCACAATAAAGAAAGAAGTGTGAGTCTGTGAGGGGCAGTATGAGAAAAGGACTCTAAAATCAGGGTCGAGGGAAAGAAACACGATGGACATTCTGGGGCAGAGGAGGACAGGGACATGGGAGAAATGGATGATGTGAGAAGATGCTCTTCAGACTCGCTGGTCTGATATTCAAACCGCTTCATATAATTATAACCAGAGAGCATTCATGAATCCTTGTCTGGGAAAACAGGGACTAAACAGAAACTATTGAGCTAGAAACATATCTTAAGAGTTAAAGCATTATGGTTCTGACAATTCCTACCAGGAAAAAAGCTTTCTTGTATGAAAAAAAATCTTTGGTCACTTTGATGTATTAGAAATTAGTAACAAGAACCACAGAACTTAATAATAGCCTTACTGTTGAATAGCTATTTTTCCTCTTTCCATGGGATAGGGAAAAGCTCAAAATCTTTGGTTAGCAGAGAACTTCCTGACAGTGAGTACTAAAAATTGTAGACAAAGTAAAATCCACTGGGCGGTGGGGCGCGGTTGGGCGGGGGATCATTCTAAAAGAAATAAAAATCAACCCTGAGAGTCTCATTTGTCTGGTATGAACTGGAAGAGGGTAGACTTGATTCAAAAGGATTCTTTTGATCACTTTACTTTACCCTCAAATAGCACTTTGTTGTTTCCTAGTTATAAAAACAATACATGCATATGTGGCAAATTCAAGCAACATAGAACATAATGTAAAAGAAAGCAAATCACCCCAAGTTTCATCACCCAGAGATAAACATAATTAACATTTTGGATTGAGTACAATTATTAGCATTTACTTAAGCCATGAGAAGATTTACTTTAGTAAGAGTCTTGGGAAAAGGAGAAGTTTCATTCACAAAGAGTTTTGAAGTATGCAACCTTGGTTCACAATATGTTGGGGGCAACCTGTGTATTTCACATGGAATATTCGAGCACATATGCATCAGACATTGCCTTTGTTAAAAAGGAGACAACAGGACTAAAATGTGCTAAGTCCACATCACCAAACCGAACTAATATCTAACCTAACAGCAGTTTCAAACTTCCCCAGGAATATAATCTAAACTGGTCAGCCTGGAATTTCCTGGTCAGCACTAGCGAGTAATGCCTGAAGACCCCTTCCATCCCCCAAAAGAGGGTGACCTAAGCCTGAAACTATCCACTCTCTGCTGGAAATTTCCCTTTCCTGCTCCCTTTCCGTCTATATAAACCTTCCCTTTTTTTGCAGCTCAGTGGAGCTCCTTCCTACAGGCTAGATGGGATGCTGCCTGACTCAGGAATCATTTAATAAAGCCAATTAGATCTTCAAATTTACTTGATTGAATTTTTGTTATTTAACACCTTATGTACCCAAAAATTTCCATAGAAAACAGGCAGTTCATAAGGGCTGACAGAGTGAGATCATTGTAAAGCTAAATACAGAGGTTGGAGTAATGCTTATGTTAATGTCTCACTCCAACTGAGTTTTCAGAACCTGCTTCCAACAACTCTCTCAGGCATGAAAGAAAAAGGGATGAGGTACTAATGCTGTTATTTTGCCAAAATGGCTGGCTAGAATTGTAGATGCATTACATTGCCACGTCTGATGGAGAAAGCCGTTCAGATTAGGAAAAAAAAAAAAAAAAAATGAGAATAGTCTGCTGTAGTTTTTCATTTTACATTGGAAGAAAGTTATGTTTTTCTTCTTCTAATACTTGGGGTGGTTTCTAAATTAAATGATGCCTGTAGGTAAAGCTTAAAGATTTTGACTTGGTGATTAAGGATTCTGATATCCATTCCAGTGGAGGGAGCGGTGTTTCCTCACATATCCAAGCAATTCTCAGATACCATCTGTGTGCTTTACAGTTTAACTCAATTCTGACACTATCTACTTGGAGATAACGTCAGATTCCACAGGTTACGGGCTCAGTCCCACAAGACTGCCCTCCACCCCCTCCCAGCCACCCCTGCCCCACCTCCCTGCAATCCTCAGAGGCCAATTCCAGGCCCAAGTTGTCACCTGTGCTTCTGGCCAACTGGCTACAGATTGGAGGACTCCCTCCTTAGGTTCGAATAATTTACTAGAGTGGCTCACAGAGCCCAGGGAAATATTCTACTCACCAGATTACCAGTTTATCATAAAAGATAGAACTCAGGAACTGCTAGACAGAAGAGATGCACAGGGCAGGGCAGGGTATGTGGGGAAGGGCTCAGTTTCTGTGCTCTCTCCCAGCACGTCACTGTCCCGAAATCTCCATGTGTTCACCAACCCAAAGCTCTCCAAACCCCAACTCTTTTGAGTTTTTACGGGAGCTTCATTACATAGGCATGAGTAAGTCATTGGCCACTAGTGATGAAACTCAATCCCCAGCTCCTCTCTCCTCCCCAAGAGGGAGGGGACAGGACGGAAAGTTCCAATTATAAGGTTGGCCTCACCCATCCTTAGATGCTGTCCAGGCACCTTGTTAATACAACAAAAGACACCTTTATCACTCTCTTGAGAAATTCTAAGGGTTTTAAGAACTCTGTGCCTGGGAAGGGGTCAAAGACCAAATATATATATTTCTCATTATAAATCACAATATCACAGTGATAGTAACTAACATTCATTCCACAAAGATAAAATCCTCAGCAAAAAAATAAAATTATTACTTGCTCATTAGAGTCTCTTACTTTCTCATCTCTTACTCCAACATTTTGAATAGCCCCTTATTCAGAATCTAGAGGTTACCAGCTGAGGACACTAGCAAGCACTGCCCGTCTCTTGTAGAGCAGGAGAAGGGTGTGTTCTCAGGTAGATCAACTTAAGGAAAAACTGCTTATGGAAGTAGAGCTTCTGAAAACTCAGCATATCTCCTCCTTGGACAGTGAGTTTGCTTACCCTAACATGAAGACCAAAAGGCTCTGGAGTTAGCCTGGGAACTGTCCTAATGCTACTACCACAGTGACCTTAAGCAAGGCACTCACTCTTCCTGAACCTCAGTTTTCCCTAACGATAAAAAAACAAACAAACAAAACCCTTCGGGGTGTCTGGAAGCTTGAATGAGGTAATGGAAGTAAAAATGCTTTGTAAACTGTAAAATTCCATGTCAATGTTAGGTACTGTTATTTTCATTACTTTTTTTTTTTTTTTTTTTTGCGGTACGCGGGCCTCTCACTGTTGTGGCCTCTCCCGTTGCGGAGCACAGGCTCCGGACGCGCAGGCTCAGCGGCCATGGCTCACGGGCCCAGCCGCTCCGCGGCATGTGGGATCTTCCCGGATCGGGGCACGAACCCGCGTCCCCGGCATCGGCAGGCGGACTCTCAACCACTGCGCCACCAGGGAAGCCCTTCATTACTATTTTTGATACCGATGATCCAAGTGTAACAACTAAGACCAGGGATCATGTATACAAGTGACGCCAATCCCTGGAAGAAGGAAACCTTGTTAATAAATTCAAAACACTAGTCTCCTGAACCTCTAACGATAAAATAATGAACAGGTGTGTGGCTAGTTCTACCACTGGGGAGCACTGGTTCTCAAGTGTGGTCTCTGAACCACCAGCCTGAGCACCACCTGGGAACTAGATAGAGACGCACATTCTCTGGCTCCACTCAGACCTACGGAATCAGAATCTCTGGGGCTGGGACCCAGCATCCTGCATTTTAACAAGCCCTCCAAGGGACCCTGTTACATGCCAAAGTCTGAGAATGGTGCTGTTTAGGATGCTTTCAACGTGGGGACCGACTCAATTTCCCAGATTAAAGGGTGGCATAAGAATACAGGAGGCAGCATTTAAAGTGAATTAGTTCTGTATCAACGTGCCACTGAATTCCCCAGAGGTGGGAAGTGCTCTTTCATTTTACAGATGGTGCATATGCTGCAACTGGTCTGCAGTTGGTCAGGGTAAACAAGAGGACCTCAGGGAAGTGGGTGCGGGGTCTACTCAGTAGTTTTCAGAGTGTAACCTAAGAGCTCTTATGTTACACAGGATAATGGCTGCTCCTCTTATGGGCAAGACAAGAAGTCCTTTTGGCCTTTGCCGTTCTTCCAAGTGGATATACAGCTCCTTTTCCCCAGTACAATCTATTGAATGCATTTAGAAAGCAAGTGGAAAGGAGTGGTTCAGAAATACTGGATGTTAATGGGGTCTGGATACTGTTTCCACAGGATACTTATTTAGTACAAAGGAAATAAAGTTAAATGGCAGCCACAATACTAAGTCAGTGTACTCAAGGAGCAAGCTTCCAGTCAGAGCCTCTGATAGGATGCCTTTAATTTGGCCTTTTAAAAATATAAAGAGTTTTTGGTTAACAACATATGTAAGGAACAAAACTAATAAATCTTTATGCTATCATAAATAATAGCACGTTAGGCATTTTATTTTTAACCTAGGTTTGGATTTTCTTGGTCAAATCTGAAGAAAAGCAGGAGGTGAAACACACAAAAACAAATAAAAACCAGCCAAAATAACAGAGTGGAGAGTGAGGTAAAGATTGGGTATCTGTTGAATGGATAAAGATGTGGTACATGTATACAATGGTATTACTCAGCCATAAAAAATAATGAAAGCATGCCATTTGCAGCAACATGGATGGACCTGGAGATTATACTAGGTGAAATAAGTCAGACAGAGAAAGACAAATATCATATGATATCACTCATATGTGGACTCCCCTCCCCAAAAGAAAAGATACAAATGAACTTATTTACAAAACAGAAACAGACCCACAGACATAGAAAGCAAACTTATGGTTACAAAGGGAATAGTGAGGGGAACTGGGGAGTTATCAATTAGGAGTTTGGGATTGACACAAACACACTACTACATATAAAACAGATAACCAGCAAGGACCTACTGTATAGCACAAGGAACTATATTCAATTTTTTTGTAATAACCTATAAGGGAAAAGGATCTGAAAAAGAATAGACATAGACACAGATATATCTGAATCACTGTGCTATACACCTGAAAGTAACACAACATTGTAAATCAACAATACTTCAATTAAAAAAAAAGAAAAAGATTGGGTATCTGTTGACATTTCTTTACCAAGGAGGTAACCTTTGAAATATGCGGACAGAGGGAAGAATTACAGTCACCAACCATTTTATTTTCATACCCGATTTCTGCTTTTTTGGAGGAAGTGAGTTTGGAAGAGAACTGAAAGATCACCCTACAAACCAAGTGTCCAGAACAGAATGTTCCAGCTGTGTAGCAGAGGCCACAGCAGCCCACTGAGGGTTAACATTAAGTCGATACTGTTGGAAAAAAATCTCATTACGAGGACTGCGGCGCAGAATTGAGCTGCTGTCTGGCTGACTGAACCGAGACTCGGGAGATTTATGTACCCCGTGGTTCTGCAGAGGCTTTGATCGGGTCTGGCTCAGTGCTGCTGCTGAAGCCACACAGAAGCACAGCTGTGTGCAGTCAGTGACAAATCCACCCTCCGTCATTTCAAAACCGCAGAGTGAGGCAGCGATGTCCTGGCCCTGCTGTGTCAGAGAGAAATCTGGACAGATGCACATCTTAAAAACCAATAAATATATTTCCAGTGTATTTTGTAAAGCGATAAAATTAGTCATCTTACTAATCTAATACAAATTAGCTGCTGGTATTAATATGATTATTCAAAAGCCTCATATTAAAATGCTCCTCCAATTGGCTTTAAATTACAAGGGTACACTCTTTTTCAGAGCCAATGTTGAATATGTAATGGATAATGGGACTGCATCATGCATCTCTCCAGTTTACTTCTCACGGTGTTTTTGGTTTGGTTTTTTTCTTAAACTTTGTGAATATGAGGGCAATGTAAAATTAATAAATGCTTTGCATCTGGCATAAGATAGCTCCTGTTTGTGTGAGCGCGTTAAAAAATAACACTGAACACTAGAGGAAACAAAATATACTGGCGCTTCCAACCTAACGATCTTATAAACTCGGAAGAGCTGTTAATTGCTCCATCAGCTTTGCATCATGATATACAGTAGAAGAGAACTTACAGATCCCCTGCATGTGTGAGTTCATTTGTGTCCTTCAGAGAGGGACCATCCATGTCCTTTCTCCATGTGTCTTAGAGTTGATCTAGAATTTTATTTTTATTCAGGTTTCATAGTGATATAACTGTTTTTTTAAAAAACAGATTGATATGTTCTCTGAGTGGCCCAGTTGCTTCCACAGGATCACCACACTTTTGCTCTACTCACTGCTCTTTCAGCAAAGAGCTTCTGGTGAATACCTCTTCATTTGGTCATTCAACATTATTGACCAAACACTTATTATGTGCAGGGCACTGAGCTGGAAAGGTGGCTGCTCTTATGGGCTTCATTGTATCTCCCCCCAGATTCACAGGTTAAAGCCCTAACCCCCAGTATGCCAGAATGTGACTGTATTTGGAGAAAGGGCCTTTAAAGAGGTGATTAAGTTAAAATGAGGTCCTTAGGGTGGGCCCTAATCCAATATGACTGGTGTCCTTAGAAGAAAAGCAGATTCAGACATAGACACCACAGACAGATGGAGGACACAGCAAGAAGGCAGCCAAGCCAAGGAGGAACACCTCAGAAGAAACCAGACCTGCCAACACCTTGAACTCAAAGGACTTTTAGCTTCCAGAATTGTGAGAAAATAAATTTCTGTTATGCAAGTTGCCCAGTCTGTGGTGTTTTGTCGTGGCAGCCCTAGAAAACAGATACAGCCACCTTAGGTACATGTATGCTATGCAGTTGAATGACTGTAAAGGATCATTTGATAACATGAGTGTGGAAGGCCAAAGCACACAGAGATGTGTTCTTTCCTTAAGAGTATCACCAGCTCTGCAGCATTCTGAAGGCAGATAGGACGTGCATATAACTTTGCCATCAGTGCTTCTGAACCAAGAACTCTCCAGGTTTGGGGCAATTAATTTTCCACCTTCAGTCTGGCCTTGCTTCTCTTCTCCCAGGCACGTAATCATCACGGTCATCAAGTGCCTCACCAAGTGGGGAGGGACTGGCTGAGACCCGCCTTCAATTCCATGCTTTACTATCTGCTTATTTATAAAGCACTGACATGCATGCAGTCTTTGATTTTCAAATTGAATCTTAGAAGCTAATGACAATAGCATCGTGAGGACTTTGGGTGGTTTAACTGTTTTCAGTTTTAATACACAAAGAAACTGTTTTGGGTCCACAGTTTTTAAAAATTCTGACTTAAATTCCAAATTCAAGTGTACAGATTGACTACTTCTCAATAGATGGTTAGAATCAACCTAGTTCCCAGATGTTGTTACTGTCCTCCCTCTGGTATGTAGCAACTTTTTCTGTCACCTTCTGTGTGCCAGCATGCAGTAATTGGAGGAAGGAACAGGTATCACCGGCAGTAATAACTCAGAATTTGAAATGAGCACACAGATAATAAACAATCACCTCATAGGGGAAAATGAGCTGTACTCAGAAAACGTTATTTTTTTCTATTTCTCTTCCACAATTCACAGTATCCACTTCTATCTCTAGATGTGGAAAGGAAAGGTGCTTTTAAGTGAGTGAGAATTACCGATTGATAAGGAGTGAACATGGTGAGTGAATAATGAACATACAAAGAATCGCACCATATGCCATGGGAAAACATGACTCCATTACAATGTTTACCTGCAAAATTTTAAGGTCACATCCGTTGCACATGGCAGGTGCAACGTAAGATACAATTGCTGTTCTGACCTCGTTATTTCCTCTTGTCTTTAGCATTTTCTTAGGTCACTCGGCACTCTGATTATTAGAGAATCCCCTTTCAAGGTGTGTCAGCATCACTGGCCTCTGTCTTGCCAATAAGGGAACAAGGACAATGGTGCTTAAAAGATTCTGAGCTTCTGAGTTTTAAGGTCTGGTCCTTGAATTTCCATTCTGCAAATATGACTGATGTCGATACCTCTCAGCAAATGAATCCTTTCTAATCATTTCTTTGCTAGATAATTTCAAAGGGAAAGTAAGGATGCCTCTTGGCTCTCTTTGTAGCCTCCAGCCTTACCATCCATCCACGGGTCCTAATTCTGTGTGTATTTCACCAACTCAGGCCCCAGTTTGCCGGCACAAGTAGGTGGTGCTAGGGTGAAAAATACAAGCGTGCATTTGCATTCGTGTGTATTTTGGGGGTGGGGGTGCTGAGTTTTAGTGTCTGTGGGGAGGGCGGGAAGCAGCACCACTATGTCTTGCTTAGTTGAGTCTAAGCTGGGTCTATACCAAGTACTTCAAAGCACTCCTTGCCCCCCTTCCCTTCTGTCCTGATTTTCCAAGAAAAGTGTCCCTTCTGCAGTCTGGAAGTCTTTCCACCCTGCCACAACTGCAGGTAAGGTGCAGAAGAAAGGGGTAGGTGTGTGTGTGTGTGTGTGTGTGTGTGTGTTGCTGTTTAGGATTCTTGGAGCATGCAACCAGAAGATGCCTGCTTACACAGCCTCAATCAACGAGTCAGACAGATTTTTCTCCTGAAAGGACTGAACTTGACCAGTTGTTTTGACTGTCTGTAGCAACTGCAAAAAATATGTTTTAGGTGCCTGTCAGAGTGAGGTATTCAACGATAAATAAGATAGTCCCCTGGGTAGGAGGAACACGTCTCGCTTAACTCTGATGGCACGAATCAACAATTATTTAAGACAAATACATTATTGATGGTCATTTTTCTATTTAGATCAATACTGGGAAATTTTGACTTGCCTCCTGGTTTCCTAGTGCCAGTAATTTTGGCAAAGAAAACCAGAGGCCTTATAGTGTGAAGAAAGTGAAGATATACTCAAGGAAATAGAAAGGCTTAGGTTCACACTGGAGTCTTAAATATAAAGAAAAGGAATTGTTTGTTTTTTTCTTGCAGTTATTCCCCAAATGCCCAGGAGCTCTTGAGATGCAGTCGTGAAGTTAGGAACTTGACATTTGCTGTTGGTGCTGGTCAGGGTGTAAGCAACTTAAAAGATAAATATACGCCCTTGAAAATTCCCCAACCACAATCTCTATATGCTGGAAAACATCCTTTTATGTTTTGTGTGTACACTTTATCTTAAACACACACCTAACGCCCCGCTCTCCCCCCGCCTCCACCTTACTTAGTAGATGGAACTAGAGTCCTTTTTTTCAGTTACTGCACTGTTTTAGTGAGCCTTTCAGTAAATTGTCCTCTTTGATTAATCACACCTCTCTTCTGAGCTCCAATAGCTCCATCCTTTAAGTATCCTTAGATCAGATGCCCATAAATCACACAACACCCTAAGCCAGCTATGAATCGCTCACAATTACAATTAGCATATAGATTTAACAGCTGTCATTAGTGGAGACTGCAGTTACTGGAAGGATCACAGCTGACCCAACACTTAAGACTGGGCTATGGCCCTAGAATCCAATCCACTCTTTTTTTTTTTTTTTTTTTTTTAGAGATGGATTTATTAATTTTTTTTTTAATTGGGACAACTGGTACAACTTTTTTTTTTTTTTTTTTTGCGGTACGCGGGCCTCTCACTGTTGTGGCCTCTCCCGTTGCGGAGCACAGGCTCCAGACGTGCAGGCTCAGTGGCCATGGCTCACGGGCCCAGCCGCTCCACGGCATGTGGGATCCTCCCGGACCGGGGCATGAACCCGTGTCCCCTGCATCAGCAGGCGGACTCTCAACCACTGCGCCACCAGGGAAGCCCCAATCCACTCTTAACACGGGGATGCCAGTGAATTTATGAAAAAAAGTTTTGAGCTTAGGTTTGTCTGAATGTCTCTGTAGATGCCCATAAAAATGGTTTCTTGCTTAATAACCCTGATAGTTTCTTAGCTCTCATCTCTTTGACTCCCTGGAAGTATTCAACTCAGGTGACTCGGCATCCTGCAGGAACCAAACTCTTCAGTCATTGCCTAGTCACCACACCATCCTGGTTCCCTGTTCACACCCTGGCTGCTGTGCTATAACAGAGCGGTCCTGTTCCACCAAGGTTTGGCCATTCAGTTAATTCCTTCATAATTAATTTACTTGTTCCACAAATACGCACTGAGGGCCAGACGCTGGAGAATCCACAATGAGAGCTTCCTGACTACATGGAATTTACAAACTAGTGGGAAATGCAAATATAAATACATAGATAGCAGCTAGAACACAGCACAACAGACTGAAGATGGAGGACATACAGGGAGCTCTGAGAGCTCTCAGTTGAGGGGATCTAATCTAATGTGGGGGTACCAGGGAAGGCTTCCTGGAAAAATTGATGTAAAAGTTAAGTCCTAAAGAAAGATACAAATTCTTGTCAGGAAAAGGATGCATGCAAAGGCAGTGTTTAGACCTTGGGTCTCTTCTTTACATGAACTCTTCATGAGTGTGTTCACTTCCCATGTCTATGTGCCTTACCTATCCCGCTCGACATACACTATCCAATATGGCGGCCACTAACCACATGTAGCAATCAAGCCCTTGAAATGTCATGTGTGACTGAGGAATTGAAGGAGGAGTTTTTACATTTAAATTCATTAAAATTAAAACTGATGCTTGACTATTAGAAAACTTAAGTATGTTTGGAACAACTTGGGTGTGAATCTACTATTTCAACTGTAAACTTCATGAAATTGAAATACAAAGCAAGCATTTCCAATGAAAACTTGCATTCAAACTGAGTCTTGCTGTATATGTAAACTACATCCCGGATTTGAAGACTTAGTACCAAAAAAGGATGTAAAAGATCTCATTTTTGTAAATTAGTTACATGTTGAAATCATAGTTTTGGATATTAGGCCAAATAAATTTTAATAAATTAAAATGAATTGTATGTTTTTTACTTTTTAATGTGACTACTAGAAAATTTAAGATTCCATATGTGGCTCACATTATATTTCTATTGGACAGAGCTGTGCTAGTCCTTGACTGTTTGAAAGTAGGGACAGGGTCTCATTTATCTTTCACATTGGCACTATGTTTTGTGTATAAATATTTGTCAGATGAGTAAGACATTCTACATATGGGTAAGTCCCCACTAACAGATACTTCATGTGAAGTCATTCCACAAATATTTTTGGAGATCCTATCAATCCAGTCCTGTTCTAGGCCCAGGGGGACACAGCAGCATGAGACAGGGTACTAGCCGCCATGGAGTTTCATTCTAACTAGAGATGCCACGATGAATGTATATTATAAGTCAGTGTAAGGGGACAGAGGTGTGACCTGGGAATGGGTTTGCTACTTTAGGTCAGGGGATCAGGAATGGCCGCTCTAAACAGTCAAGACTGGAATGTGGTGAGAAGTCAGTCCCTATCTCAGAGAAGAACATTCTAGAAAAGAGGACTGTATGTGCAGACACATTGAGAGGGAATCGTGCTTGGCACAGAGCAAGGCCAGTGTGGCTGGAGCACTACGAGTGAGAGAAAGCAGTAGGATGTGAGGTAAGCCAGGGACCCCATCAGGTAGGGCCATGGAGGCCAAGGCAAGGACTTGAATTGTACTTCCAAGTGGGATGGGAAGACAGAGCAGCCAGAGAGTAGGAAATGGTTGGATCAACCTACACTTTTAGGATCACTCTGGTTGCCTGGTTGAGAACGAACTGGAGGACACAAAGGGGAATCAGAAAGTTCACTTTGGAGCCTTTGGTGTTAGTCAACAGCAGTTTACTGAACATCCCAGGGTACGTGCAGCAGGGGATGAGAATGAGAGAAATCTGGACCCCTGCTGTGTACCGTACTACAAATTTAAAACAATCATCTTTAAAAAATCCATCTAGGGCTTCCCTGGTGGCGCAGTGGTTGAGAGTCCGCCTGCCGATGCAGGGGACACGGGTTCGTGCCGCGGTCCGGGAAGATCCCACATGCCGCAGAGTGGCTGGGCCCGTGAGCCATGGCCGCTGAGCCTGCGCGTCCGGAGCCTGTGCTCCGCAACGGGAGAGGCCACAACAGTGAGAGGCCCGCGTACCGCAAAAAAAAAAAAAAAAAAATCCATCTAAAAAAAGTCACGCTTTATAGTCAAAAGCATTACAGTGAGCCTACAATATATTCACACAGGACTGTCTCTTTGTTCCTAGTCATTGTCTTGGGCTCAGCCAAAGAAGCCCGAGAGGGAAGTCTTTCCCTTCAAGTAAGTATCTGTTGACTGTAGAACTGACACAAGAGAGCCCTTGTGGAATCCTTCACTGGAAGACTGCCGGTGGCTGACAGACTAATCCTGGCTACAGAAAACATGCACTTTCTCGATTCAGTGCATTTCTATACTGGAAACATATTATACCTATACACATACGTTGCTACCACTTATTGAGCACTTGCAATGGTGCCTCCATCTGCACCAATCACTTCATGTGGGTCATCTTGTATAATTCTAGTAACAACGCAATGAGTAGGTGCCACCATTGTCATTTTCTTGATGAAGAACAAAATGCCCAAGGTCATGCAGATGGCTGGTGCAGAGTGTGGCTTCAAGTCGGTCACACCTGGGTTTGAATTCCAGCTCTGCACCCACTAATTGCATGACCTCAGTGCCTGTCGTTTCTTCATCAGTAAAATGAAGTGTGTTCAACTTGAAGCCACAAGACCAGTGTTCTTAAAGTGTGGTCCGTGAACCACCTACATCAGAATCGTCAGGGTTCCTTTATTAAAAGTACAAACTAGCATGGGGTCTGGGAGTCTGTTTTTTTGTGTTTTTTTTGCGATACGCGGGCCTCTCACTGTTGTGGCCTCTCCTGTTGCGGAGCACAGGCTCCGGACACTCAGGTTCAGCGGCCATGGCTCACGGGCCCAGCCTCTCCGCGGCATGTGGGATCTTCCCGGACCGGGGCACGAACCCGTGTCCCCTGCACCGGCAGGCGGGCTCTCAACCACTGCACCATCAGGGAAGCCCGTGGGAGTCTGTATTTTTAATAAGCAGTGGAGACATCTGGCATCTACTTGTACGGCCACAACTAGGATTAATATACCTTAAAAAAAATGTGGTCATTTTACATGTTACTTCTCTGAGGTACTTGGAACTTCACAAAATCCTACATTTAGAGGCAGTGTCATAGCTTGGTTTCCCTTGAAAAATGCCTGAGACCAGGACTTGAATGCAGGTAGTTTATTTGGGAGGTGAGCCCAGAACAAAGGTGTGAAGGAGTGGCCGGAGTGAGAGAAGGAAGGAGGGAAAATAGATAAAGAGTCCATTACTACTAGAAGCAACAGGAGCTCAGTCCCACAGAGGACCCTCTAAGGAACCATGTAGAATGTGCCACAGAACGGTTCCTCCATAAGATGTGAGGCGAAGGCATTTTTTTCACCACCTCCTGTTAGCTACTAGTTGAGAGTTGGCCCCTAAAAGTTAACTTCCTTGCACCCTGGGGCTGAATCTGTGCGGGGCTGAGGGGTCTTTGGAGAGAGCTCTGAGGCCAAAAATCAGAGAGGGCCTCGGTGGGAGCTTGAGTTGGAACACTAGCAATGTGTACTGTACTGTCCGCACTGCACTGATGTCAGGGGACCAGGAAACAAAAACACATCTACTTCAGGCAGAATTCACACAAGAGCTGCTTAACTTAATCGCTCAGTTTGGGGTAGGGGATCTGGGAAAGCAGTCTTTGGCTGGCAGAGAAGCAGCAGCATATTCTTTCCCACACATGCCACACTTTCCTGCTGTGTTGGAGCTACCACAGCATCTCTGCAGAAAACGAAGAGTCTTAAAGAAAAAGAAACCAATTCTGACACTGGTGGGGGGCAGGGGGGTCTCTTCACGAAAGAGACTGCCGATTGCCAGAACATGCTACGCTGAGCCAGCCCCACTCTCCACCCCTAGTCAACAAGCACCCCAGAGGAGTAACATATAAATGTAAAATGACCAAACTTCTTAGTCACAGGATTCTCTGTCAGATTTCTGGTGCTTCACTCTTAAATAGGAAGAGATAGCTGAAGATCTCCAGATACCTAAGGAAAGTGTTCAACGTGAAAGAAACCAAAACAACAGAAAAAAGAAGCTCAGAAGAACAGGCAATGCAGGAAACAAAACAAAACAAACAAACACTATTCACCACCTCCCCCCCCATTCTCAGAGCTGTAAAAGAACATAATACAGCCATGAAACAAGAAACAGTGGCATGAAAAGGCAAAGAACACACACATAGATCTTAGCAGTTAAAAAAAAAATAGTAAGAGAAGAAATGAAAGCCCAATAGACTGGTTGGAAGATAAATCTCCTAGACAGTAGAGCAAAAAGATAAACACATGGGCAGTAGGAAAGAGGAGATCAAAATATTAGAGAATTAACCCAGGTAATTCAATACCTAACAGACAGACATTCCAGAAACTGAGAACACACAAAGTGGTGGGAGGTAACCATCGAAAAGAAAAATTATGAGGGAATTCCCCAGGAATGAAGGACATAAGCCTTCAAATTGAAATGGGCCAGTAAGTCTCAGGAAAGTGAGCAAAAGAGAAAAAAAGAGACACATGAAGGCATATTATGATCATGATACCACGGATAAAGAGAAGAGCTCACAGACAGAAAACACAGGTCGTAGATAAAGCGAAGGGGTTCAGAAAGGCATCAGATTCACCAATACTGCATGCTAGATGGTAGTGGAGCAATATCCTCAAACATTCTGAGGCAAAATGATTTTTGACCTAGAATTCTACACCCAGCCATGCTATCAATCTAGTGTATGGTATGAGGACCAAAAAAAAAAAAAAGGTGAAGGGAACTGGAATCAACTCGGGAAAGCAGTGAGGTCCTAGGATGACAAGTATGCAGGAGACCCAAGAAACAGAATGACCAAGGACTGCAGAAGAAATTTTTTCAGTAAAAAGTACTGGAAATGACATCATGTAATACATTTCATTACATTGAAAACTATATTGAGAGGCTGTAGATGTGGAAAGACTTCATGAAACATATACAAAGTCAGGCAAATGAAAATATAATATGGTTATTAACTCCAGGAAAGGCAAAAGTTACATTGAGAAATCATACTCCAAACACTATTTGGCTCAGAAGGAATCAGATTGATGTAAATTCTGATTACTGATTTAACCAAACATTATGAGTTAACTTTATTGAGAGTGTAGAAAGAGAATTCGGGGTGGGTGGGAGTCTAAGAAACACTAACTCTCAATTTCCATGCTAGTCAGCAGATAATATGTAACATAGACACAGCGAGGGAAAACAATATATTTACGTAATTTAGAAAAAACTAGGCAAACAGAGGAAATAACTCTAACAGTTGAAAGAAGTTGCCCTTGAGGAAAAAGAATGGAGGGTGGAAGGGCAGGACAGAGAAGTTTTTTTGTTTTTTGGGGGGTAGGGTTATCACCTTAAGCGGTGCCTGCTTTTTAGGACTATGGACAAATGTTACTTTGGTTTAAAAAATTTAACTAATAAACCTATTCTGAAGCTCAGAAGTAACTGTCACATGCTATCCATTGTGCCAGAAAGCCTGTTTAGTTTGATACAGTCATCCCTTGGTATCCTTAGGGGATTGGTTCCAGGATCCCCTGAGGGTATCAACATCCATGGATGCTCAAGTCCTTTACATAAATGGTGCAGTATTTGCATATAACTTAAAAACATCCTCCCATATACTTTAAATCATCTCCAGATTACTTATAATACCTAATGCAATGTAAATGCTATGTAAATAGTTGCTGGTATGTGGCAAATTCAAGATTTTTTTTTTTGGATTTTTGCCCCCAAACATTTTTGATTTGACTTTGGTTGAATCTGAGGATGTGGATACCGAGGGCCAACTGTAATTAAGGAGTAATATTAAAAGTCTTTGGGCATGCTTCTGACACGGGAGTGGGACATCTGCCACAAAAAAAGTGATCTCACTTCATCCTACAGGAAAATGGATCAGCTGAGGCAAGGGATTTGGTTCTGTAAGAAAACATGGGTCTCGCCACTGAACTCTGCAGTGTGCAGTTTCTAGGTTGTGTTCTAAAATACACAAACCCTTTAATTTCATATAGGATGGGGTGGGGGAGACAGCTATCACCAACTGTTTCTTCTCCACTTTAGTCAATTTAGATGCAAGAGGCATCATGCTCATCTGTAGGATACACAATTAATGAAATATACTCAATGTATCTGTGAGCTAAACAGAAAAGAAACAAACGTGGATTTGTAAAATCATGATTTTTTTCCTGGATCTGAAAATCGGTCAACAGACGTTTTATTATGTTTATATATAGTTTTAATCTTAATTTGTCTTTTGCACTAAGCAAATGCTGTGTGAAATTGATGTCCTGAGACTGTCAATGTAAGCATTCACAATACACCCCAATGTCAAGATTCTGTGTCCTGAGTTTGTCATATTGCAAATGGTCACGTTGTAGTACTGTTTGCATTTAAAAGTCTATACTGATTGGATTTTTATTTTTCTTTGTAATTTCAGTCTTTCCCTCCATAGATATATTTAGCATATTATATATATATGCTATATTTATATAGCATATATATATTTATATAGCATATATATATTTAGCATCATACTACAACTGTCCCAACTTAGAAATGTTCTCTCTTAGCACTGTGATAACAGCTGTGTTTCCCTTTACCACTAATGTATACCATGTCTTAGAAAAATCCATAACATAATAGGAAAAAATCTAATGAAGCCTTGTTTACCTTGTCAAGACACTTCATGGCAGTTTTGCATTTTACTAAAAATATCCATTTATTCGTTGACTTTGTGCCTTTTAAGATACTGTCAAATGTCTCATCGCCATTTTTTAATTTCCTTTTTTATTTGCCCTTTTTCTCCATGGATAATTCTCCCTCTGTTTTGTCTTTTTTCCGACCCTTTTGTGGAAAAATATCACTTTAAATCAAATTGCACTTAGGTGACTTGACCCTGAAAGGCCAAATTAATAACCACAAGAAAATGATTAGCTGGCTTTAACAGTAAAATAAAACATGAGTGCATTGCAATTCACCTAACGTTAGTTCTTCCATCTCAACTGCTCAAATGCCCCAGTCTCAGAAAATACAGTAAATAATTCTGAGGACGTCTGGCCAGCATGTGTAGTTGCTCCAGCTTTTAACTCTTGATTACAATCACTGCAGGATGAGCAGTGTGAAATCACTCACCCGTATCACCTTTCATTATAAACCAGGTAAGCACAGGCCGCCCTTTTGACTGGCTGTCATACACTGTGTGAAGGAAGCTTCAATTTCCCACTGAAGTCTGCACCAGAGGGAGAAGGGGAGAAATGAGCAAATCAATAACCTTTTCCCTACAATGAAAGTATGATTTATAGTGCTCCTACAGATGCCAGGACGCTTGTGTGTGTGTGTTTTTTAAGGACAGTTGCAGCGATACTGCAGGCAACCAATGACAATGGAAGCCTGAAATCTGGTGGTTATTTGCCGCTCAAACCACTGCTTTATTGAGAAAGCCAAACAATATGTCGGAATAAAACGTCATTTCTTTGGACCCCTCCAATTTCGAAATCACAGTACCACGGGCATAAAGCATTTGGTCCTTTCTGAGGCAAAAACCCCAAATATCTTTCCTCTGAAAATCTGCTGTACCTTTCATATAAGACCATTGCAGGCAAACCTTGAAAATGCTGTACTGAGTTTGATAAAATGAGTATGTTATTTGGAATTGTGCTTTAGAATCTGAATCATAATTTTCTTCAGAAACATGCACAGACTAGTATAATAGGGACTGTAGTGTTTAGTGTGAATTTTTGTTACCTATATTTAATTTTGTTGGAGGCAAAAAGGGCAAATATGAAATCACTGTGGCGAGGCAGTTCTAGAAAAATATAGTAGGTGCTTCTAAATTACTGGCTCCATTAAATTTAAATATTTATTGAATAACACGTCACAGTCACACAAATCAAACTGATACGCCCATTTACAACTGGCTTCTAACAATGCCAACACTTGAAAGAAATAAAACAGCATTTGTTTAAAAGACTTATACACACAGAACATTCCTAATAGAGCTTGTGCCTCCTGTTGTGAATTAATGCAGCTTCCTTGTTCTGACATGAAAGTTATTTCACTAACAGACTTCAAGACCAGAAGAAATAAAATCAGCCTTGAGCTGCAGCAGTGCCAGTATAGCAACAACTGTGACTTTGATGACCAGGTGAACCTTGGCAATGACTCTGACTATACTATGGTCACAGGTACTAATTAACCCTGCAGATTCCTGCATTAGAAAGAAAATTCATTCTGAGAGCTCTTAATCCATCCCTCAGGCTTTACAAATTACTTGCCAAAGGATTTCATAATGTTATGTTGGAATTAGGGGCACAGTAAACATTTTCTAGTGCATGGGTGTCAGGGTCTGAGGCTTGGAGAACTCAAGGGCATGAGGGTATAAATAAGGAAAGATGACAGCTGATTCTTATTCTAGGACTCTCTGTGCTACTTTATCTCTGCTCCTCCTATCTTATGCTCAGAAAATATTTAGTAAATCATTAAAATGAACTCCAATGAAACTTTTGACATTTTCTTTTCTTTTTCCACTTTAGGTGTAGAGGACGTAATTAATTACCCTCCCGCCAACACACTATCAACAGCATTGTGCAAATAATGTGCATCTTTATTTCCTCCCTTTTATCAACATTTCCCATCAATTGGTATTCCACCAACACCCCCATAGCCAGTGTGTTTTAATTGTGGATTCAAATTTGAATAAAACCGTTGAAAAATAAATAGTGTGGGGACTTCCCTGGTGGTGCAGTGGTTAAGAATCGGCCTGCCAATTCAGGGGACACGGGTTCGAGCCCTGGTCCGGGAAGATCCCACGTGCCGCGGAGCAACTAAGCCCGTGCGCCACAACTACTGAGCCTGTGCTCTAGAGCCCGCGAGCCACAATGACTGAAGCCCACGCACCTAGAGCCTGTGCTCGGCAACAAAGGGAACTCACCGCAATGAGAAGCCCGCGCATCAAAACGAAGAGTAGCCCCAGTTCGCGCCAACTAGAGAAAGCCCGTGTGCAGCAACGAAGACCCAACGCAGCCAAAAATAAATAAATACATTTATTAAAAAAAAATAGCGTGTCTTGTCACTTATATAATGTCAACATACTAGAGTCCTCATTTTGTCTTACTGTCTTCACTCAGCCTTCTTTGATGGTCTATCATGTTGCTATTACTGTTTCTAATCGATGTAAAGTATTCCATCACCTTCTGTATACCTATTCCCTTAGTGACGGACAGAGATTGCTCCAACTACCTCTTTTCACAAACAACGTCACTATGAACGGTCTTACACATGACCCCTTACTGATATCTGAATTTCTCTGGGTATATACCAGGGATGGAGTATACTAGGTCAGAGTGTGTATGTTTACACATTCGGACAAACATCATCTGAATGTTCTTTAGAATGACTACAGCAGTGTACACTCCCCTACGTACTTCAGAAAAATCTCAGTTCAAGGCTCTGCCAGCCCAGACTTCCTCCTCCTTACTTTCAGGTTTTAGTCATCAAGGCCTCAGCCACAGCTTGGCTTTGACGCAGAGGGAGGGCTTTGTCTTCTGTCATTTGACCCTCATGGGATAAGGGCACTACGCACATGCATCACTACTGAACACATATCCTCTCTCCTCTGCTGGGCACCGTCTTGCCCTCTCTAAACAGGAAAGGGTAGGGGCTAACCACACATTAGGTTTAGAGCTCCAAGCCTCAGGACCAGAAAAGAAGGTATGTGCATGCAGGTGAGTGAGGACGTGGACAGTCTTAAAGGCGGGAGGGTCAGTTGGCCTGGCTCCTTGATAACTAACCCCCCTGGAGGATTCACATCCCAAGGCCAAATGGAAATAAGAAGTCAAGAGCCAGCCTGACTGCCTGGAAGGAGCAGTGGGTCTTTGTCTATTTTACTACCTTTCTATCCATTTCTAACTGTCCAGCCCGAAGGAAGAAAGAAAGGAGCTTGAAAGCTGGAAGCAAACCTCATCAGTCCAGAGGAGAGTCCCAGGATCTGAAGCAAATGGCACTGCCAAGTCGGATGGGATGGGGAGAGCTCTGAGCGGCCGAACTGCCTTTTCCTACCAGGATGGGGTTCCTCAGCCTGGCAGACATAAGGGGTGGGGGTGGGGAGGGCGGGTATCGATGGGGTTCCTATTTTCTGCCAATTGATACAAATGTCAGTTCTAGAAATTTCCCTGCTTTCCTGGCTAGGCCATTTGGAAGCTCCATCCTGGAAGGAGGAAGAGGAAGGGAACTGCCCCCGAGTTTAGAGAGTTTTTGATGGAAAGCTGGACATGAGCCAGTGGATACTTGCGGCTCCTTGGATGCCAGCCCTGTAGAATGGGAACCCATAAAGTGAGGCCACCAAGACTGTGGGTGTGGAGGCATGCTGCCTGGTTCTGAATTCCTGCTCTTCTGCTTTACTAGCTGGGTGACTTTGGGCAAGTCACTTAACTTCTCCGGGTCTCAGTTTCCTCATCTGTAAAATGTACACAACAGTGTCTCTTTGTGGGATAGTTGTAAAAGTTAAAGGATTAACACATGTTCACGTCTCAGAACAGCGTATAGCATGAAATAAAGGTTGATTAAATGTTAGTAAAGAGACTGACACCAAATCTTCTTTCGAGGGGGTGAGTGGGGGGCATTTCCCCCCCCACTCCCGCCTCTCAGTTCCTCCCATTCCCCCTGGCAGGGTGACCTCAGCCTCAAACACAAAACCATGGATGTGTGGAGGGCAAAATGTCAGTTTTCCTGCCTTAACATTCTGCATTTCTCCATCCTCCCCACTCTGCCAAGTCCTGAGTGCAGCACAAGAAGGGCCTCCTCAGCATGACAGTCAACTTTGATTTCTGAAGTCTCTCCACTGTGAGGTTCGTCTGCTGTGAGCCACAGAGTGCACGTCACCGCAGCCCATCTTCTGCTCTGTCCCTCTTCCATCAGGCGTTTCAGTGCTCTTCAAACCATTACCATGTGGGCAAGCTCTTCTCTGAGAGACCCCCAAGTGGATCTGATTTGGCTGGAATTGATTCTCAGCAGCGAGAAAGACTCCCTGCCTGCTCAGCACCTAATGAGTGGCTGACCCTTCAAATAAATGCAACAGCCTGGATCCCTCGAGCAGCCTGCAAAGGCCACTGAAGATGCTTTAGAATCAGAATGCGAGTCACAGGCCAAAAACAGCAGAGAGAGAGAGAGGGAGAGAGGGAAACGACAACAACCCAGAAGCTTGAGAACCACTTTCAGTTACAGCAGTGAAGCATTAGCTTAGCAAGGACAAAACCTGGGGCAACTTGCAATTCTGCAGTTCTGAAGAATAGCTCCCGCAGTGGTCTGAGCTACGTGAAACGTGATGGAACACACCTCACTTCAAAGCCCATCAGCCACAGCTGTCACCAAGATGGCAACCCATTCCTAAAAATGGTGATTCACAAAGGAAGAAAATAACCTCACAGCACAAGTTTGTTTAATGAGACTAATGAGAACTGGCAGTAATTGTCTTGGATCAGACTTGTTGAGGGTCTAACATTGCTGACCAGGGCATTTATTACATGGCTCTGTGCCTCAATTCATCATAACACTCATTATGGGCTAATCTGGGTCAGGCACTGTGACCGGTACCATGGAGGCTATAAAGATGACTTCTTAAAAATGATTTATAATATTGTCTTAGTTTCAGGTGCACAGCGTAATGATTCAGTATTTTTATAGATTATTTTCCATTATATTCAATAGGTTATTACATGATAGTGGGTATAATTCCCTGTGTTATACAGTATATCCTTGTTGCTTATCTATTTTATATATAGTAGTTTATATCTGTTTATCCCATACCCCTAATTTGTACCCCTACTTCCCTCTCCCCTTTGGTAACCACATATTTTCTATATCTGTCTGTTTCTATTTCTCATATACATTCATTTGTATTATCTTTTAAGTTTCCACATGTAAGTGATATCATATAGTATTTGTCTTTGTCTGACTTGTTTCACTAAGCATAATATTCTCTAAGTTCATCCATGTTGCTACAAATGGCAGTATTTCATTCTTCTTTTGTATAGTTGAGTAATATTTCACTGTGTGTGTACACACACACACACACACACACACACACACACACACCCCACATCTTAAGCCTATCATCTGTTGCTGGGCATTAGGGTTGCTTCCATGTCTTGGCTATTGTCAACAGTGCTGCTATGAACATTGGGACGCATGTAAAAGATGACTAAGTTTTGATCTCTGGACTCAGAGTCCAGAAATTGCTTAGAATACTAAAGAAACCTTTTTTTTTTAATTGAAGCCATGAGGAAAATTCTAAAAACTCTAGCCCCAGTAGAAGGCAGAGGTGTGCACCAGGCACAAGAAGGGCACAGAGGACGGACGCCCCAGCAAGGGCCTGGGTTAATGGCTCCTCCTAGTTGGTTCCACTGGTACCACCTTTGGATCAGAAAGGGGTGGATACCCACTTCCACAGTCTTTCTTTCCTTTTTTTCTCTCTCTTTCTCTCTCATGGAACTCTACCCTCTGTCCACTACAAGAAAGAAATGTCACCACTGGCCCAAGGCATCCTCGGTCACAAACCACCCAAGCGTAAGAGGGATGGTCACGGGAGAAGTGAGTCCGGCCACTTGTTTACCCTAGTGTCCTCTGCCTGGCCAGCCCCTGCACAGGACAGGTTGTCACACAGTTCGACTTCATTCGTGTCATGATGAAACAGACTCGAAAACCGAGTCCCTTTGTCAAGCTCATGATTTAACCTCTCTATCCAAAACTTTATTCCCTTTCTTGTCCCGCACATGTTCCTCCTCAAGATTGAGGAATATCAAAGAAAAAGGGGGATTATAACCAAGCAGGACCCTGTGGGGACTTCCTGAGAAAGACTACCCTCCCCTACCATGTTATCTGCCTGTCTCTTGTTTGTAGGACAACTTTAACCTCTTAAGCTTCCCCTGAGTTCCAAAGAACAAATTTAATCAGAGAATTGAGAAAAAGGAGAAAAAAGGAAAATGAAAACAGTCAAGCAAGACAAAATAATAATATAGTTGAGCCATTAAGCAAAGTCAAGGACTTTTAGTTCCTCCTCAAGGGCCACAGACAGTATTCTGAGCCATGTCCTTGAGCTGTTTTGCAGATAATGAAATCTCCACCAGGTGGAGGACGTTAACTGTATGTTGACCTCAAGCACGCAGACCCCAGACCAGCTGGAACCAGAAGGTTGATGATGTTGACTCCTAATTACGGCACCTCCAACCAATCAGAAGAATGTCCAACAGCTGATCACGCACCCCACAACCCTCTCCCTCAGCCTTTGAAAACCTTTCCCTGAAAGCTATTGGGAAGTTCAGGTCTTTTGAGCCCCAGCTGCCCGTGCTCCTTGCTTGGCCTTGCAATAATCACTGCACTTTACCACAATCCTGTGTCAGCAGACTGCCTTTACTGCACGTGGGCAAGCAGACCCAAGTTTGGTTCAGCAACAATGAGATGATGTCTCTGAAAGTCTTTATAAACCACTGAAGATAATTCTCCTGTGCGATGATGATGCCCACCAATCAGATATTCTGCATCTCACTCTTCCCTCAGAAGGTCCCTGTGAGCCTGTTTTCTTCCTCACCAGGCCATGCTAAGGCCCTGCCCTTCCGGCAATCACTAGCTCACTTCCAACCTCTAAGCAAAACTAAGCTCTCACTCTCTTTGGTCACTGGGACTCTTCCTCCAGGGGCCCAGCTCCATTCTCTTTGGCTTAAGGGCACAGCTGCCCTGCAGGTACCTGAGGACCAGGAGTCCCACCTGCCTTTCTCTTAATTGTGAAAATCTTCCTCCCACTCAGACTCTCAGAGACGCGCTGTCTTCTGCATCAGCACAGGGTAACCACCTGTCTTCTCCCCTCCAGGTAAGCTTGGCTCTCTTTGGCTTAAACCCAGCAGTTCCCCAGGCCAAATCTGGCACAAGTGTATGTTGTTTGGTCCATGTAGTGTTGTGAAAACTTTCAGAAAAAATTAAGTGATTACGATAGAATCACTTTGGAAAATATTTTAAGTTTCTCATCAAATTACACACATTTACCAAACAATCCAGCAATCTCTCTCCTAGGAATTTACCCAAGAGAAATGAAACTTCATTCACACAAGGATTTGTACTCAGATGTTCACAGCAACGTTATTCTTAATAGCCCAACTGTAAAGAGTCAAAAAGGTCCATCAGTTGGTGATTGGATTAACAAACCGTGGTCCATCCATAATGGATGCTACTCAACAACAGGACGGAATGAACCCCTCAAACACCCAACTACATGGACGAATCTCAAAGGCATTATGCTAAAGCAGAGTCCAGACGCAAAAATTACATACTCTATGAAGTATTCAATTTATATGAAATTTTACAAAAGACAGAAAACATATCTTTGCTTACCAGGTGTCAGGCATGGTGAGAGGGACTTGACTTGCAAAGGGGCATGAGGTAACTTTTTGGTGATGGAAGTATTCTTTATCTTGATTGAGGTGGTGGCTACAGAATTATATCCTTTTGCCAAATCTCATCACTTAAACTGATGTATTTTATTCTAGTTTTGTTTCCTTTTGCTCTGTAACAAATTATTGCACGCTTAGGAGCTTAAAAAACCGCACAAATTTATTATCTTCAGTTCTGGAGGTCCAAAGTCCAACATGGACCTGAATGCACTAAAAGCAAGGTGTCAGCAGAGCTGCATTCCTTATAGAGGCTCCAGAGGAGAATACATTTCCTTATTTTTTCTAGCCTCTCGAGGCTGTTCACATTCCGTGGCTCAGAGCCCCGTTCCCCTATCCTTAAAGCCAACACCACCAAGCCAAGTCTTGCCCATGCTACCACTTCTCTGCTTCTCTTTTCCTGCTCCATCTTCTGCTTTTAGGGACCCTTGTGACTAGACTGAGCCCACCGGATAATCCATGGTAATCTATTTTAAGATCAGCTGATTAGCAAGCTTAATTCCATCTGCAGCCTTAATTCCTCTTTGCCCTGTAACCTCACATATTCACAGGTTCTGGGAGTTAGGATGGTCTTTGGGGACCATCATTCTGCTGACCACATATGTATATCTCTATAGGGATACATTTTAAAATTGGTAGATTGAAAATTGGAGAGACTTCAAATAAATATCCAGAATTCCGGGCTTCCCTGGTGGCGCAGTGGTTGAGAGTCCGCCTGCAGATGCAGGGGACACGGGTTCGTGCCCCGGTCTGGGAAGATCCCACATGCCGCGGAGCGGCTGGGCCCGTGAGCCATGGCCGCTGAGCCTGGGCATCCGGAGCCTGTGCTCCGCAACGGGAGAGGCCACAGCAGTGAGAGACCCGCGTACAGCAAAAGAAAAAAAATAATAATAAAATAAATAAATAAATATATATATATATATATCCAGAATCCTGCCTTCTGGTAAATCAGATCTGGCCACACCAGGCTTCAATGGCTGCACGGCTAAACCTGCTGCAGCTGAGCAGCTGCCAACCCTCTAGAAAGGGCACAGGCTCTGTCATTTGCTTCAGCCCACTTTCTTGCCAGCTTCACCTGTTTACACCACCTTGGTCACTAAGATATTTACGTTGGCCATCTCAGTCTTAAACTGTTAAGTCACATGAGACCAAGACTCTTCTGACCCTTAATACCTCATCTTCCCTTCTAGCCCCACTCCTCCCCAACCCTCCCCCTAACCTGTCGGGCTGATGTGCTCCCTCCATCTAATTTGTAACACCATTTGTATGTTGAAGAACACAGTGGAATTCAAAGTGGTCCCAGGAAGGAGGTACTCTCAAGTCCATCACAGTATTTGAGAAAGTGGTACTGTGAACCCACAGGCCGAAACAGGGAAGATGAGAAGCAAAGTTTGGATTCAGGATTCTTCACTGTTACCCAAGAACAGATGTTCCTCCACACTCCTAGAAGAATCTCTGGCTTCCAGCATGGGGCCAGGCACAGTATAGATGCACAAAAATGTTTGCCACTCCCAAAGTGCAGTGTAATATCTCATCGAGCCATTTAAATAAAGGCTAAATCTCGGTTTGTTTAGTGGTGACGGGGGAAAAGTCCCAGGATACATTTCTTTGTAGGATAACTTAGACTTAAACACAGAAAAAATTATATTGGTTCCAGGACCCTCAACTGATTTCCTAACCCTTGCCAATCATCTCATTCAGATATGCTTTGAATTGTTGAGAAGACTGGGCAAGGGAATATACAAATGGTGGAAATAGCTCATCTCTTCCACTACTACTGGGTTAAACAACCAACAAGAGCGTTTTCTAGTTAGGACAGTTCATTTGGTTAAGATCTACAGTAACCATCCCACTCTGCTCTAGCCCACACTATTTTCTTTTGCCGTATCTTGCCTCCTTTAATTTTGCCAGATTTAGAGCTTGACCACGGCCGTGTCCCCATCACACAGTTCTCATGCTCACTGTTTTCCAGCCTCTTTGCAAGTGTCCTCTGTAGGCCTCAGGGCTGCTTTTTGTCCTGTACATTCCACAGTGTGATGGGCAGCGCAGCTGAAGAGCTCATTGGGGAGTGAACATTAAGAATGAGGAATAAGTGGAAAATGTAATCTGTCCTCAGGTGGAAACATGCTCCAACATTACATAAAAGATTAGACACTTCCTAAAGAAGAAGCAGCTTCCAAACCTGAGAAGAATCCTTGTAGGAATTACTAAGATTTCCCTATCATGCCTTCAACCTCAAACTCTGTCCTATTTAATAATCTATTCTTCTAACGAGCTCTTCTAGGCATTAATTGTGTATCTTCAGGAATTAGTTACATAGGTACGCTCGCAGTGGGGTCCAGTTGTGCTGAATGGCGATATTTTGTAAGATAACACACCTACATCTTTAACTGGGCTTGCCTTGAGACCTTCTAAAAGCAACTCAGAGCAAATCTAAGCTCGATTTTGACAGAGAGACAGCTGCATAAAATATAAATGCTAAATCAGCCCATAAGAGAATAGAAACTTCCAGGTCATTCAGCACCAATGTCTCTGCTGGTAGGCTATGTAAAAATCAAAGTTTGGCTTACTCCTTACAAATGACAGAACACTGTGCTTGTAGAAAACAGATGGTCAGGGCTTCCCTGGTGGTGCAGCGGTTGAGAGTCCGCCTGCCAATGCAGGGGACAAGGGCTCGAGCCCCGGTCTGGGAAGATCCCACATGCTGAGGAGCAACTAAGCCCGTGAGCCACAACTACTGAGCCTGCGTGCCTAGAGCCCGTGCTCCTCAACAAGAGAAGCCACCGCATTGAGAAGCCCGCGCACCATAATGAAGAGCAGTCTTGGCTCGCTGCAACTAGAGAAAGCCCATGTGCAGCAACAAAGATCCAACACAGCCAAAAAATAATAATAATAAACTTATTAAAAAAAAAGAAAAAAGAAAACAGATGGCAGCTCTACGTCCTTTCACCTTACCAATCTAGGCAAGTGAATGGAGTATTCCTCCTTCTGGGGACCCCGATATGCATATGGCAGAAAAATGAAGTCCAGATTCTGTAGCTGGTACCCTAAGATATCAGGGAAGCCTTCTCTACCTTTCCACAAAACTGTAAATATCTCTTGCCCTCTAAGGCAGTTCAATATTATTGATGGAAATGAGGGGAATGATCATATGCCCAAACATGGAACATTTTAAAAGATGATGACAATTTTTATGTCCCCCCCAGGCGACAGTTAATTTAGAAGCACAGCAGTTAGTTACCAAGGCTTGGTAATGGTGCTAATTGTAAGCTTTGGATAAGAGACCTAATTAGGTTAATGATGAATTCAGCCCAGCAGGGGTATTTTCAGGACAGTTCTTTCCAAAGACAGACAGACAGACACACACACACACAAACACACACACACACACACACACTTTGTCTAGTTCAGAATATAGAGATGTGCAGAGAGATGAGTTGGGGAGCTCTTATGGAACCATAAGGCTATCATTAAGACCTTGTTTTAGAGAGAAAAAAGATAAATGTTTCAGAGTTAGGTTTGATAGTAGGTATCTAACAAGAAAAACATTAGAAAAAAATGAATAATCCCCAATGCCTTTAAAGCAGGGGGGTGCTTTTGGTGGCTGGAAGGCCCCTTCTTTGCTGGAAGGCCCTTTCAATGGGTGCTGCTATGGACTGACCTGGGTCTCCACAAAATTCATATGTTAAAACCCCACCCCACAATGTGACTGTATCTGGAGATGGGATAATTTCTTTAGGAAGTAATTAAGGTTAAATGAGGTTATAAGGGTAGGGCCCTAATTGGATACAAGGAGAGGAAGACAGAGATCTCTCTCTCTTCCATATGTGAACACAGAAAGAAGACAGCCAGGAAGAGATCCCTCAACCAGAAACTACTGGCCGGCACCTTGATCTTGGACTTCCCAGCTTTCAGAACTGTGAGAAAATACATTTCTGTAGTTTAAGCCACCCAATCTACGGCAGCCCAAGCAGAGTAATACAGGTGGAGTATCTAAGTTTGGAGCTAGAAGCTGGGCAGAGCTGAATTTCTGTGCATAAGAAAGGAGAGTGGGGTGGGCAATGCAGTTAGATTTCTGGAGGAAGGAGACAGAAGCCAGTGAAATTACGCGCTGTGTGGGGAGAGGGAGAGAGAAGACGCAGTGTAGCCTTTGTAGGAAACACAAATGTCAAGTGAGAATTTATGAAGTTGTGGGATAAAAGGTGCGTGATGTAAAAACCTCTTCTGTCTCATAACATTTTCAGTAGGATAGTTTTAAAAATAACAGAATTCTGGATGTGACTGGTTTTTCTTATGGCAAATGATGGAGGCTTAGTGCTTAGAATGCTTGGCAAGGGGCTGTGACAGCATCACCCGGATAGATGTGGGGATGGATGGTTGCCATATGGGCCATATACACACACTGTAGAGACCTTAAAAATGATTCGAAACAACCCTCTATATGTTGTTCTGTGAGGACGTTTCTTAGCTTTGGCATGTTTGGAGAACAGTTTGAAGAAATGAGAATCAGAAGACTGGTTTTAATTGCTTATCTTCCATTTTCTGTGTCACTTTGGGAAATGACAAACTTTCTATGCAGCAGGCTCTCCATTCCAAAAATGGGAATGACACTTACTGTTGCTTTTGTTCCCAAGATTATTAGAATAAATAAGATGATATATGTGAAAATGCCCTTCAAAAAGTAGTACTAATTTTGTTTTCTACTTTTTATGTTGAAATACAGCCACAGAAAGCTGGAAAGGTAGTACAGAGAGATCCCATGTACACTTCACTTACTTTCTCTCAGTGCTTGGAAAGGATTAGATCTTACATAACTGTAGTACAATACCAAAGGTAGGAAACTGACTGTGGTATAATGTGTTCTTCATCATTTTATAACATGTGTGGATTTATGTAACCACCTGCAATCAAGACACGATTCCATCAACACAAAGATCTCTGGGGGCGGCTCCACTGTAGTCATACCTGCTTCCTTTCTCCTCGCCACCTCTACCCCCTGCCAGCCATTAATCTGTTCTCCATCTCTATCTTTGTCATTTCCAGAATGTTTTATATCTTTTGAGATTGGCTTTTTCACTCACAAAATGCCCTTGAGGTCTCTAAAAGCTGTTGTATCAACTGTTCATTTCCTTTTATTGCTGAACAGAATTCTATGGTATTGTAGACATTTTGGTTGTTTCCACTTCTGGGCTATTACAAATAAAAGTGTTCTGAATAACCATGTACAAGTTTTTGTGAGGACATACATTTTCATTTCTCTGGGGCAAATGCTCAGGGGTGCAATTGTGGGTTGTATGTTAGGTGTGTCTAGTTTTTTTTAAAGAAACCCCCAAATTATTTTCCAGAGTGTTGGCGCTATTTTGAGTTCCCACCAGCGATGCATGAGACGTGCATTTTCTGCAACCTCACTGGCATTTGGTATTGCCATTAAGTTTTAAACTAATTTTTATACTCTAAAGTGTATTCACTGTTTGTTTTCAAGACAAACCCTAATGTCAACAGCTTCTGGAGGAGGCACTTCTATCTACAGTAAATGAAACCAACTTTTCTGTTTTTATTTATTGTAGGTTCCACTATCTCTACTGGAGCTCAAGGTCTCCAGGATTTGTGGAAGACACAGTTTGCTGTCAGGCTGGGATTCACATTTGCTTTGCGGAAGTCTCAGGGATCTAGTAGTCAACTGTGATCTGAGGACCGGGAAAGTTTGGCTCAGTGAAATGCTTCGGAGGATTCACTTGTTTGGGGCTTTCTAGAGTCTTGTACCTACATTTTCTGAAACCAACTTGTAAAGGCCATACTAGCCTGAACCATACCGACCTTCATATGGGCCCAGGTTCTCCTCCTGACACACATTAGTGTATGCTAAGCACCTTATCTGAGTGAGCGCTTGGGATAGCTTGTCTCTAATGTCGTGTGTTAGTGATTATGATTTATTAAGGACTTCATCTTGCAAAGAAAACTCTCCCCCATGACTTCTGAAGAGCAATCAAACCAATATCAAAGCTCCTTGGAAGCTTTCTACACTAGAAACTGAAGCTGTTAACTTTGAGCTAATTTTTCTTAGACAGTAAGTGTTTTCTTTGGGTTCAGGTGCTGAAATTTTGAGTTTGCTGACAGCCCTTCCAGACACCAAAGGAAGGACTCCCTCAGTTCCTGCTGTTTTTTCCAAGCTTGGTTCTCCAGCCTTCCTGACCATTCTGTGAGCTATTCAGTGGCTTTCCAATAAATCCCTTTCTGGTTGAGTTAGCTGAAGTTGCTTTCCATTACATCCATACAAAAACTAATATAAAAAGACCATACTTGGGCTTCCCTGGTGGCGCAGTGGCTGAGAGTCTGCCTGCCGATGCAGGGGACGCAGGTTCGTGCCCCGTTCCGGGAAGATCCCACATGCTGCGGAGCGGCTGGGCCCGTGAGCCATGGCCGCTGAGCCTGCGCGTCCGGAGCCTGTGCTCCGCAACGGGAGAGGCCACAACAGTGAGAGGCCCGCGTACCACAAAAAAAAAAAAAAGACCATACTTAAACTTCTGATTATGAAATACATGAACAGCCCTACAACATTTTCCTACAAAAGATGGCCAGTAGTCCCCCAGTATCCACTTTATCCTGATTTGTGTTCTCCTTACTCCTTAGGAGTCGGCTATACATTTCCAAGATGCCCTTGCAGCTAGCTATGGTCATGTGTTGGTGTTCTGGCCAATGAGATTTAAGTGGATCTGTGTGGGGCTTCCAGGAAGATTCTTCATGGGAGCACAGACATACCCTTATATGTCCTTCCTGCTCTGTGCTGCCTAAGATGTGGACCTCCTGGTTGGAACATGCTAAGAATGGTGGAACTCAGATAAAACGAATTGGGACCTTTGATGATGACCATGGAGCTACCATCCCAGCCCTGGACTGCCTCCACCCAGGCTTCTTTTATGTGATATAAAACAAGTTTCTAACTTGTTTATGCCTGTTAATTTTTTTTTCTTTTATATCTAGTCAACCCTAATCTTAACTCATACAGATGGTGAAGAAATGGAAGGTGGGATTCTGGGAAGAACCTAGAGTCCAGTGATTCCCTAGGATTCAGAAGAAAGCATTTGTTGATTTTTAGCTTCTATGCTCCTATCTACTTCAAGATTATGGTGGCTATTAGACCTGTCAATAGGTATTGTTTCTTAATATGCTAATACATTTTGATAACTGTATTTTGAAACAACTGGTTTCATTTATAATCCTATTTATTTCATTTTCTGCATTTAAAAACATTATTCTGAAAGGAAGTCTGTAGGCTCCACCTGACTACCTGAGGGATGGATTATAGACCCCAGCTCTGCAGTGTCACCTAGCAGTGTTAGCAGCATAGAGGCCTAGCTCTTAACATGAATACACAAGCAAGAAAACTGCCAGATTTTTAAAGCCCATTTCTCCATTTTAAGATTATGTGTATAAGATGTGAAAATCAGTAAGAAAAACCCCAACTAAAATTAGAGTCAGGAAGGCCAGTAGAGGGCGCTCTCACACATCATCACTCCCCATCATTTGCATGTGTTCAACTCTATTTGCATGCCCTGGAGAAAGAAGAGTACCTTGTACCCCCAAACAAGAAGAAGTCTACTACCCAGGAGGAAGATTTTCCTTGCCCAGCAACAGCCCAGCCAATGAGAAACACCACAGCCCAGCCAATGGGAAGCGGTCACCACCCTGAACTCTTGCTTTCTTCCAATGAACTTTCCTTTGGAACAGCCCCTCCCAACTCCCCTCTTTTCTCTATCAAAGCAAGCTCCCCTCCTTTGATCTCTGGATTTGCCTATGGTCTGCCATAGCTTGTGTTTCCCAAATTGCAATTCCTCTGGCGATAACTGAATTTTGCTGGTAAGATAACTGGCTATTTTATTATTAAAGTTGACAAAAATAATGCGCCTGGTACAAGGCCTGGGACATACAAGGGTCTCAACAAATGACTGACATCCCCTCCCTTTCTGGGGAGCTTGAATGGAAGAGTTACGACCTGAGCTCCATGGTGATTGGATTGATGCACAGCAGAAGAGGCAGCTCCTCTAAGTTCACTATACAAACCACAAAGGTCAGAGCGAGAGTTGAAACGCACTTCCCCAAACTGTGCAGAACTCTCCATCCCTCAAAGAAGTAGACACGTCTTTTGTGTCTGTAGCAGTGGATGGTTTTGTTGTGGGTAGAGGGGCTATTTGCACCCTAGCTGATAAACATGTTTTCCCTAGGTGATGTATAGGGTGAGGAGAGAGACAGGAGGGCTCCGGTGGGAGAGCTGGCTGGTGGCTATGTTTAAGAACGCGAGACTTCTGAAATACTTGCTTCTGTTCTGGGTACTATGAACAAGGAAACACACTCACAGGAGAAATGGCCATACACTTAAACTGTGATAATGCCTTTTTGATCTCACCTTAAGCCCTAAAAGACTATCATTATTGGAGTTTTTTTTTGGGGGGGGTGCTGATGTATTTTATGACTGCATGGCAGTCATAGAGTGTAGGAAATCTGAGTCCAAGGGTCATTTTGTTAAAATGAAAGATTGGATTGATCCTAAAATGGACAGATTAAGAAATCACATTGGTGTATGTTGATGTACCGAATTGATTCCCTTTTCAGTGTCTTACTCAGACAAGTGAGCATAAAATCTTCAGGGCTGTGACATTCAGTGAAGTATGGCAAAGCTGGGCAGCAGGGCTTGGGGTCACCTGCTGCCTGCCTGTCCTGGCTGGGCTGGTGCGTGGGATCCCAGCTCTCATTTTATCCCTCCCCTGCCATCCTGGAGTGGGCGCAGAATACTGTGGCATGCCTTACAAGTTCCGTTCCTGTGCCTTTCCCCATTTTATCCATCTCCACAACCTTCAAATGATAAGTGAACAGTTAAGAAAACATAGTTAGGAAAAGGGGAGTAAAACCTTTTAAATATTCCAGTTCTTTCTTCCTCCCTCACCTCAACTTCAGCCCCATCTGTGGATAGAAAAAACTACACTTAATGAACTACTTGTGTCTGGCACTGTGCTAAGTAACCACTTTTTTGTATATAGTCCTTTAGTACAGCAACCCTGTAACGGGTATTATGCCCATTTTGTAGATGAGGAAACTGAGAGTCAGAGAGCCTAAGTAACTGCCCTAAAGGTGACAAAGCTAGAGAATGGCAGAGATGGCATGGAACCAGGGCCTGTCATATCTAAGCCCATGCGGACTACCTGTGTCCAGAGTGTAGGACACCTTGCAGCTGAGACAGAGCTTGGCTCTGGGGATGTCCATGTAATAACCCACAGGTCAGCTGGTCATGTGTGTCAGCAGGTGAGAGCCATCAGGCTCTTGTTCTTTTTACCCAGGGAGTGGCGCCATGGCCTTTAAAATGAGTCTTTATATAGGATGTGCCCTTTTGAGTATTAATTCATCCAACAAATAAGTGAATAGAAGATTCTGATTCATTGGGTTGCAGGTAGTCAGGATGTTACAGTATTGTTTTTTCCTTGATTCTCTCTCATTATCTTACATTTTTTCTTATTTTTTCTTCTGTCTGCTTCCTCTGATCTTCTCACCCTCTAGGTAAACTTTACACATTTTACGCATTTAGCTCATTCTCCCTCTTTCCCCATAGCTCTGAGCTCACACTGGGCTGCGCTGACAGAGTCTGGGCATCCCATGTAGGATATGAACCTGTTAGCAATAACAGCTACCATTTTTGAACATTAGTTATGAACTAGGTGCTCTAACATGATCATTACACTCAATCTCAAAATGCTGACTTAGGAAATGGGGCTGGGGGTACTGAAAAGCTTGACAAAGCTCACACGCCCAGAAGCAGCAGGGCTGAGACGCAAAATCAGCTATCACTGTTTCCTCTTGCCCTTGGCCACAGTGCCGTCCTTCTTGTGAACAAAATGTACACAGCCTTCCCTGTTTCCTTCCTCAACCAGACAGCTACTCGACCATCCCCTCCTCCCTTCATTCCAGTTTCACCATTAGGGAGAAGAAATGTATTAGCTTCACACCTCTTGTAACTAAAGGAAGTAGAAGACATCTTGATAATTCAGACAACCTTGGGACTCTGTGTGTTTTTAAGCCCAGACATCACATAGCTGGAGGGGGAGGGCTGGGCTGGGCTCAGGCTCTATGGGCGTCCCCAGCTTGGCCCTGGAGGTCTGCAGCAAGGGGTAGGCGATGGAGGCAGTGGGGCTGCTCTAGCCCGGGTGCTGTGGGCTTTAAGAGCTGAGGCATTTCGTGCTGAGAGCCTTCCCACTTAGCTAACTGAAGGTCCTTGCTGTGCACTGTCACACACCTCGGCAGGGGACAGTACCTCATCTGATATAAAAGTGAATGTAAGCAGAAACTAACACACCACTGTAAAGCAATTATACTCAATAAAGATGTTAAAAAAAAAAAAAAGAAAGAAAGAAAATGACGACAGAGGGTTTAATGGAGCAGACAGCACAGCAACCTGGCAGCAACTCCGAAGCCTGGGACTCAATGAAAGCTCTCAGCCAAGGAGAGAAAGGGCCTGGGATTCAGCTCCCTGTCCCACTTTCCCCTTAAGGCACTGGGGCTTCCATTCAATGCTGAGGTGTCCTGATTCATAGGGGATGTGGGGGAGGGGAGAAAGGCTGCAGGGCAACCTTTGCACCTGTGCCATCTGTTCCCTGACACAATGCTTGTTCTTTTGTGAACCAGAAGCCAGTCCCCACTGTGGGTCAGAAGT
Organism: Delphinapterus leucas; assembly: GCF_059928025.1. Classification (NCBI taxonomy): domain Eukaryota; kingdom Metazoa; phylum Chordata; class Mammalia; order Artiodactyla; family Monodontidae; genus Delphinapterus; species Delphinapterus leucas. The sequence continues at coordinate 61,425,497 of NC_143131.1, read as the reverse complement.
CGTTGGCTTGAGAATGGGTGTGGGTCAAGAGGAACCACACTTTCTAACACCTGCTCTCAGCTGCTACAGGCCCCTGAGCTCTGAGGCCAAGGTGTTTACTTCTGGGTGGGTTCTTCTCTCCCCCTCCCTTACTTTACAGGAAAGGTGCCTGGTGGGATGACATCCGTATCCTGCCCCCTAACGTCTTGTCAGAGTGCGGACCTTCAGGTGCTGGCGTCCATCTGACTCCAAGGAAGTTTGCAGCCCCAAGAGCAGTGATGGGAAGGTAAAGCGCATCGTCATCTGATGCTTGTACAGAAACTTGGTTGGCGGCAGGCCAGGTGAATCCGAGATCCATCAGTAACTTCTGGCACAGCCCAAGTCTTAACTAGCCAGCCCCTGCAGAAAGGGTCCGAACACCCTTTCTGAAAGTTGTGTCTAACTTCCTAAGAATCCCTCCAGGTTTCCTTTCAGCATCCTTAGTGACCAGCTCAAGGTCTGCTTTGCATCAGAAGCTTGTCTGGAGCCAGAATTCTGGTCTCACGGCATATGCTCAGGCTTGACGCACTGACTGCTCAGCCAGAAATGCGGAAAGGTGATGCCCAGAAACACAAGAGCCCCTGCTTTCCCCATGACTATATGCATCATCTATCCCTTGACATCCTTGCCATGTGGATGCCAATTACTGATTCCTTCCCTCCAGAGCAAATCTTATTACCAGTGTGAGAAGGGCCAGTAGCTGACTCTGAGTTGCTTTACTGTGCCCTGAATTCCTTCCCTGCTGGGTGAAAATTCAATACACTGTACAGGGGTGGTGCTCTGAGGTCTCCTGAATGAAGGATAGAGAGGCGAGGACCTGCATGCTCTCTTGTTATTTCTGTGGGCTGTGGCATCATTTATACCCTGCAGAATTTCAGAGGGAAAATAGAAAGCTTCTTATTTTTTCAGAGGTAATAGGCAAGGTACATGGACTTTTAACCCTCTGTCTTTTTTTAAGTAGAGTAAAAAGATGTGTCATTGGAAAGAAGAGATATCTAGATGTTACAGTTACTTTTAAAGTGTGATTCTGAACTGGATGAATGGAAAAGCCCTTTAGCCTGGATGAAACCAACAATATTAAAACTCAAACACCAACTGAATAAGTCAACCACGCAGGTCAAGCTCGCTGTTTGCTCCCATTCAGAGCTGCCCTGTATATACATGACAAAGTCCCAGGGGCTTTGGGCATCACCCACTGGGAGAGGTACAGAGCTGACGAAATCTCAATCTGGGCTGCACGTGAGAACCACCTGGGGGCTTTAAAAGGACTCATTTGATCTGCGGTAGGACCCAAGCATGGGTATTTTCAGGGGGGTGTGGGAAGTGGTAAACTTCTATTAAAAAGTGCTTAGGAAAAAGTGTAACCTCCATACAGTGACATGCACAAATCTCGAGCACCCAGCTTAATGAATTTTTATGAATAAATACTCTTGAAACCCACCCCATCCCCATCCAGATACAGAACATCATCATCCCCCAGAAGCCTCAGCACAGGACTTTTAAAATTAAGCTCTTTTATTTTGAAAAAATTAAAACTCTTCAAGTTGCAAGAGTATAAAATGAACTCAGCAAGGGTATTTAAAAAACCTCCCCTGCTGATTCTAATACACAGACAGGATTGACAGCAGTAATTTGCTGGTTTTTCTTTTTTTTTGTGTGTGGGTTTTTTTTTTTTTTTGCCACATTCTGGCCATGGAAAGCCTTCAGTAAAGCATGGGCATACGGTTTTAATTTTCTGTTACTGATTTCTTAACCAGGTCATTATTGGTTCCTTCAATACAGAAATTAATGTCAGCCTCAGATACATTTAATTCTGTTGTATTGTGACTGTCTCTGTAACTTTTCAAGCATTGTTTATGATTCACAACCTCCCTCTTTCTGGCTATATATGGTTTAGGTGGCCCTTTCTGCTCAAATATCTTATGTGCTTGGGAAAAATAAAGGTGGGGATCATGCTAATCTTTTGTGGGTCGGCCACTGACAGTTGGCAAGGCCAGAGACAGACCTGGAGCCCTCCACAAGGCTCGTCACAGTTCAAGGGCAGGGATGTGCAAAAGGCAGGAGTCTGGGGAGCTGAATACTGAGTGAGGAAACAAAATCAAAAACAAAACCCATCATGTCCAGGACTGGTGGAAACAGGCAGACTGCAAAGGCCAGCCTGAGTTATGAGTTTAGGAAGGCCAGCAGGAGAAATTCTGAGATGTGATTGGAAGGGAGAACCAGGAAGCGGGCAGCAATAAAGCCAGGAGCCAAGAAGCTGTGCTGTCACCAGAGGCTGAGACACAGAACATTCTGGTCTCAGACGGAATCCAGCTGCCAGGCTGTGCTCTGTGCAAGTACCTGGCAGAGACGGCCAGTGGGGCTGTAATTGTGACGATCTGCACCTGGCATCTTATTTCCATTTACACAAAGGCTGCATATGGACTAGCGGTGGCTCTGGGGGCAATGCTGGGTACAGCTGGACTCTGCCCAGGCCCTGCAACTCCCTTTTGTCCCCTGATACATAGTTCCTAAGGAGCAATTCCTTACGTGGTAGCTAAGTGACTCTTCCATTTGGAACAGCGAGCTGAGTGGGGCAGGGGTTAGACACTGCCATACGGGGGAAGGTTCTTAGGGTGACTGAGGTCCTCAGGTCCCAGATGAAGGAGGAGAATCTCCTTTAATTCCTCAGATGGTGGCAGAGGACAAGCCTCACGGTGGATATGGTTAACTGCCTATATGAGGGCATCTCTGGCCCAGAAGTGACCAAAGAGTCTAAAAATGAGAAACCCATCACACTCAAATGTTTGGCAAAGAAAAGTTCTCTTCAGGCCCCGTAACCAATTTCTTATGTCTTGTGTATTTTTTGTTGTTAAATACAATTGTGGTTTGCATATAACTTTTTAGGTTTATTAAAAGAAAGAGTGTGACAACATGAATTTTATAGCTCAGTATGAAAAACAAATCACAATGCATCTGAACACTGAAGTCTGTCTTGTCTTTGACTACAGCAATGAGTTAAATTCACTTAAGGTTTTTCCCTAACAGAACTATGCTTTATAATGAAAAGCTGCTCTGTTCTTAAAAAAAAAAAAAAAAAAAGGCAGAAAACCAGAAAATGAGCAAGAAGTGAATTTTTGAAATCTAATTTTTTAGATTTTAGATAGAACGAAGAATTAGTTTTTGAAGTCATAGTGGTTTTAATATACATAGTACTCACAGTTTGCCAACTTCAGCCTGTTTTCATACACATACACACACTCGTATGTGCACAAATATAACCAGAACATGTCCCCTCCCCTTTCCTTACATATTGAATTCAATTCCTAGATTCTGTTAACCTCTCCCAGCATTTCATTGTTTGTGGGTGAAGCAACTGGGAGCTTGTGCCTTTTGAGAGGGCAAGTACTGCTCAGAAACATGAAACCTTCAACTATTCTGAGCTGGCAGGAATGGTTAAGTGCTTAGGAGAAACTGAGGAGGGGACCTGTGGAGCAAGCGTGGTAGAGTCACGTCTTAAGTTCTGCAAATTGATGGTCCTTGACAAGATGGGATTCTTCCTGCTCCCATCCCAGTTCTGAGCTGCCAGAAGAGGTGAGGCTGACATGGGCTGAGCCTTGGACTGAGCCCAGAGGAGACGAATAAAGGCATTTGTGGGTGCCTCCTGTGCATGACAGTCCCCAGAACAATTGTAAGTCATGTTGCCTTATATGCTGATTATGACCTATGCATCCTTTCACCTCCACTTACGTGGGGACCCCAGAGTGGACAGCACAAAGGAAACAACTGAAAGCAGTCGCATTAAAAATAGCAAAATGAAAAAGTATTCCTAAATGATCACTGGCACAGTCTTACCTTACACAGATCTCTATAAGGGGGGTGGGAATCCTAGACATTACAAGAGGGAGAAAGATGATGACGACAATGTTGTTCTCAAATCAGCATTTACGAGAGAGGAAAGGGATGGGAATGGAAGCTGAAATAAAACAAGACGACTGCCCGGCTGGTGCAAGGCCAGCCTCTTACCGTAGTGTGGGATGATGGCCCAGGCCATGGCAGAGGCATAGATGCCACCGATCATCCAGAACATGCAGAGCCAGCTCAGGTGCTCACCCCGCTTCTCTCGGGCCAGCACTTCAGCAAAGTAGGAGAACACGGTGGGAATGGCTCCTCCAATCCTGCCAAGAGGTACAGAGGATACGTGAAATCAGGGCCTGTACAGCCAATGTGAAGTACAAAGGGCAGAGCCAAAGCAAGCTCTAACAACACATGCTCTCTCTCTATCTCAGCATATCAAGGAAGGTATATTTTCTACCATTTAGTAACTTTAATCTTGAACCTGCAATTAAGCTATGTTACCAAAAGGTGGCAGTGGTGCCCCACTCCTGTGCTTTATAGAACTTAGCTTAAGTTCTCCATGGACTTTCTGTTCCTTGTTGAATGCTCGACATGATATTTATCCAGAAAAAGCCCACAATATTTGGTATAATCTAGGGAATATTTTAATTAACACATTAGAAAAAGAGATACTATGATTATGTCCTGTCCATTACCTGGAGACTTTGGAAACAGCTTCAAACACCTCGAGAGGGCTGTCTGCAACCTATACTTACTACCCCACAGCATTGGTCCTGGAGCCCAATCTGGCTGATGTGTCGGCAAACACAGGACCAACAGGGTTGTTTCCTAGACTGGTTCTGGTCCCAATTCAGCAGATATTGCTGAACGAGTACAAGCTCCTGGTTTAGATACCAATAGTACAATGCTTCCTTCCAGTCCGGGTGATTATAAGAGATGCTGACTGATCTCTGGATAGAGGATATGAACAGTGACCTCTATCCAGGTTAAGGGTTCTCAAATGAGGGTCTATGGAATAAACGTTTTGTTCATTCTGGGGAGATGAGCCATATAGATCTCATCAGAATTTCAAACTGACCTTAATCCCCAAATTGTAAGAGCTATTGCCTAAGAAAGTAAGGTAGTATGGGAAAAAATTACTATCATTCCAAACAATATGTGAATTCTTAAACATTTTTTTTATAAAATGTGCAACAATATAAGCAAGTTGTAAAGAATAAAATGTGCAACAATATAAGCAAGTTGTAAAGACAACATCTAGTGATACAGTTTTTAAAATATGTATTGATTCCTTTATGTTCAGTATGCTGTAAGGAAAACTGCTATTGACATTTCATGTAAATTTGATGTCAAGGTGTAACACATGTATTTATTCATTTAGCAATAACTGATTTCCTTAGAGCCTTTGATATGATAAAGAAGTACTGGCAGTGACCTTAGCAAATGCGATTAAGAGAAAGGCCATCTCTGCAGCAAACTAGATGTACCAAATGAACCACAGCGTTCATAATGTCACTCTGCATCAACTAGTAGGTCAAAGTATGGCATCATTTCATAAGTCTGCCCCTGCTTATAGTAATGTGGTAGTTATCTACTGCTGGATACGGGCAGACCACCTAGAACAGTGTTTTTCAATCTGTAGGCTATGGAATTAATTAGTAAATGTAAACGGCATTTTAAAAATTGAAATAGAGATGAAATATTTGAGTGACACTCAAGTAATAAGGATAAGCATCATTTCATTAAATTTTGTGTCCATAATAAATATATTTATAGCATATAATGTGTATTTGTATATATATGTGAGTATACATATATATTTAATATATAACTATATATACTTATATATATAAATGTATAATGAGTCACAATGTGTTTCTTAGTGAGAACGGCTGTTCAAAGAGTTTATTTTTTTCTAAATAAAGCAGTTTTTTTTAAAATTTATTTTTAAAAATTCATTTATTTATTTATTTATTTTTGGCTGCATTGAGTCTTTGTTGCTGTGAGCGGGCTTTCCCTGGTTGCGGCGAGCAGGGGCTACTCTTCGTTGCAGTGAGTGGGCTTCTCATTGCGGTGGCTTCTCTTGTTGTGGAGCACGGGCTCTAGGCACGCTGGCTTCAGTAGATGTGGCGCTCAGGCTCAGTAGTTGTGGCTCGCGGGGTCTAGAGCACAGGCTCAGTAGTTGTGGCGCGCGGGCTCATTTGCTCCACGGCATGTGGGATCTTCCCGGACCAGGGATTGAACCCGTGTCCCCTGCATTGGCAGGTGGATCCTTAACCACTGTGCCACCAGGGAAGTCCTCAGAGAGTTTAAAAATCATCACCTTAAAGCATCTGTATCTGTTCCTCTGGGCTATGAATGTGACAGTTCTACCTAAAATCCCTGTATGATTCCGCATGACTTCAGATGCAGCACATGGCAACTTAGTGCCATCACACCAGGGGTAGCCAGCCAGGACCAAGTCCATCAACCAGACCCCCAAACAAGAAACAGATGCTGTGATGAACAGTCACAGCTGGCTATAAACCACACCACATAGACTCACACAGTTCTCTACCCAGCTTCTTGAGGACCTCACACCATGCTCGGACAGCTAGCTGAATTAAAAAATTCAGCGAAGTTTTGAAGAGATTTGAAATGGTTCCATCACAGCACACAATTTTAATGGGAAATAAAATGTGTCATAAATCATTTAATGCTACTCCTTTTGTCATTGGATGTGAAGAATCTGTTTCTCTGCATCATAAAGTCCCAGGTTCCTAATCTGTGCCTTCACTTCTCAGTACACAGAAAGAGTCCCAGTTTTTACTGATTTTTCACATCCTAATTAATGTTTCATCAGGATTCTGGACATTCTGTATGTAAGAGCTATAACTTACACTTCATAAAGGCACAACTGTGTGTCAGGATATGCCAAGCCGCTCTGAACCAAGATGAATGTACAAGAGGGCGGCTAAAAAGGCAAGTGGGAGACTTGCCTGTTAGTTTTAAACAAATCACTGTTGCATAAAAAAACGCCAACTTTAGGGCTTTTAAACAATCCTGCCGGTTTTGATTCAAGGTCTCTTTTTTAAGGTGTTTTTTTGTTTGTTTTGTTTTTTGGATGTTTTTGCATGGATGTCTCAATGTCTGTAAAGCAGACCACAAGGAACTCTAAAATCAAGAGCTAAATGAGTCTGAAGAAAGAGGGAGGGAGTCTGCTTAATTCCCTTGCAAAGTCCTTCAGACCCAGGGACCTTAAAATCAATCCAAGCATTCACATTTCTCACTGTGGGCTGACCAATCTATTTTGGGGAAAACATTACGCCTCATCTTACTGTGACGTCCTTCAAGCAGAGAAAGAACATTACAGCATGCTGTAATATTAACTATTACTAGTATTTCATACCCCATCAGAGTGCTTACACGTTGTTTACACTAGACGGGAGGCTCTTAGAAGTTGAGGACTGTATCGCGTTCATCTTTGAATCCCTTACCTGGCTCACTGAGCGTGCACTAAGTGCTTACTCAGGAGAACTGAATTTCCCAAAGACTCTCTGGTGATGTAGGGGAGACGTAATCTGCTCTGACGACCTAAACATCTCCAGTGAGTGGAAACATACATCTTATGTCCTGGGCCAATATGACCTGAGAAGTTGGGGGTGCTGGAATGGCAGTTCTGATGGCAGCAGAGCCCCCAAAGAGTTCTTGAATTCTATGTCTTAGTTCTGTGTCTTAGTTGCCACCCTTCACCACCAAATCTTATATAATCGAAGTTTCCCTCTACTATTCTACCTCAATATTTTGTGTGAGGGGCTATCACATTTCCTTATTTGTTTTATTGTACTAAGATACAATTTCTGAGAATATTTGAAGAGATAAAAATATTAAAATGGCAGTTTTCAAATTCCCACATTATCAGTGGTTGTTAAATAGTGCTGATTTGCTCCCCTCTCCTAGCAGACATTTGACAATGTCTGGAGATATTTTTAGTTGTTACAACTCAGAAGTTGCCACTGGCATATAGTGGGTAGAGGCCACACATGCTGCTAAAGATCCTTCAGTATACAAGGCAGTCCCTCACAACAAAGAATTATCCAGCCCCAGATATTAATGGTGCTGAGGTTGAGAAACGCTTGCAATGGGTATATAATATGGAAAATATGATATTTTATATTAAAAAGCCAGAATATAAGGCATAAAATACTTATCTTTTACATTGCTTGATGAGTAACACATGTCTAAATTCAGTTAACGTGGAGCGCTTTTTTGTTGTTCCTTATATAATGATCAGTTAGCTGCTGTTGAAATTTGCTCAAGTTCATTTCTGATGGAATATTTCCATAAATGAAGCAATCAGATCAGGGTGGTTTATAAAGAATTTTTCTCACAATTGGATATTAAGTCTATTTTATTAGCTGTCATAAAGGGTCAAATCTTAATTATCCATGGTAATAGGAGGCACAAAGGGAATAATAATTGAAATGCACACTCTATCATAGGTGGAAGGTTAGTCAGATTCAAAATAATTGAATTGACACGAATGAAACAGAATGTTGATATTTGGAATTTGAGCTGGAGTTATTCCCTAACTGCTATTAACTTTAGGTTTCTACAACTTTAATTACAGAAACATAAAGAAAGTAAAAAATCTGCGTAGAATACATCCCTAGAATAAACTGGGACCACACCCTCACCCCACTGCATGCGTGTGTGCATGCATGTGCAGGAACACACAATATATCCCTCAAAAGGTCTGCAATACTCCATAGTAGGCATCAAGTGAATATCATGAAACCTATTTATTTTCCTCAATAATTTAAGACAAATCCACAAGTGAAATACTGTATACGGCAAAGGGTGTATCAGCTTTACAGACAAAATTTCTCCTCTGTTGGGAACACGAGACACTGAAGTTGAATGGGTTTAGTACAGCAGGATGAAGGAGAAGGCCAAGCATTACGGTCTCCACAAACCTCCTTGAAAATCTGGGAAGCCTGACTGTCCTAGGCCTGCAAGTTTCACAGCCACCCCTGGCGTCACTCCAGCCCTGATGACAATTCAGGGGCGGACAATGTTTGTCCCTGTACCTTGTGATACTGATGTGTGCTGGCTACTGAGGCGAAGAGGGGGAGGGGGTTAGGTTTCTGCAGTGAAAGAAGGAGGTTGTAGACATAAAGGCTAATTGTACTTAAAATGGCTCGAAATATGACGTTCAGGGGAGAAATGATAGAATGATGACTTCTTGTCCTGAGGAGGAATTCTACCGAGTAATTCTGTTCTGCTTTAGTTCTTCAGCTGAGCATGTAACGAAGAGTAACTTCATTCTAACTTATTTCACCATGTGACTGTCAACCAGTCTTGTACCTCAGTCTTCCCCTTCCACTGGGAAATGGGGTATTATATGAGAACACAATTAAGGAGGAAGTTGAATAACCATTGTAAAGTCATGTGTTCCATACAGATAATAAGAGCTGACTCTGGTGGCTTTATTACGATTTTATTGTTACGGGTTTATAAAAAGACTAGTGAATGGTGTAGTCTATGCCGGGAATCACAATGACAAATAAGTCGCATGAAAAATATCCTTTTAATCCTTACTCAGAATCAACAAAAAAGGAAGGAAGACCCTGAACTGCCAGGCAAGTTGGACAGCAATTCAGAACCAATTCATGATGTCTTCTTTTTTTCTTGTTTTTTGGCTGCGCCGTGCAGCATGCAGGATCTTAGGTCCACGACCAGGGATCAAACCCGTGCCCCCTGCAGTGGAAGCGTGGAGGCTTAACCACTGGACCACCAGGGAAGTCCCCATTATGTTTTCAATTGGACCCAGAAGTAAAAACAGCCTCAAAGATGAACTTTTCAGTGACTTCCTTTTCACGGAAGTAAATAGACTATCACAGAGGAGGTTGTACAGAGGCTTAGATGAAAGAACACAGATCTAACATCTCTGAATGGGCTGGGTCAGCACACAAAATGAGACTGCTGTATTGACAAGAAGGCATATGTTTATTATGAGTAATCAAGAGAGAAGCAGGAGGCACTTCCCTGGTGGTGTACTGGTTAAGAATCCACCTGCCAATGCAGGGGACACGGGTTCGAGCCCTGGCCAGGGAAGATCCCACATGCTGCGGAGCAACTAAGCCCGTGTGCCACGACTACTGAGCCTGGGCTCTAGAGCCCGTGAGCCACAACTACTGAAGCCCGCGCGTTCTAGGGCCTGTGCTCCACAACAAAGAGAAGCCACCGCAATGAGAAGCCCGCGCATCGCAATGAAGAGTAGCTCCCACTCGCGGCAACTAGAGAAAGCCTGCCTGCAGCAACGAAGACCCAACACAGCCAAAAAAAAAAAAAAAAGAAGAAGATAGAAACAGGAGAACATTTCCTGGTACATAAAGGATGGGTGCTAAAGGATGGGTGGTTAGGGTAGCTTTATTCCTCCCATCTCCGAAGCCACAGTTTAAACCTGACTATTTTAAGAATATTGCTATGTAAACATGTAAAAGTTGTGTTTCTAAAAAAACATAATTTCAACTCCCCTAGCCCTTGTTTGCAATCAGGGTGGTGACCTAAGCTTCCCAAACGTATACAGGTCTGCATATCCACAGCAACAGACCTGGTGCCGCTGGGAGAGAAGGTGCATTCAGAGATCAGTATCCTAATGCTGTCTTGAAAAAAAATTAACCTCCCTACTGAGAGAGCTGGAAGCGTGCATTCCCATAGCACCTAAATGGTGTCATGAATAAAGATGGTGACAATCATCATAATGATCTGTGAGAAATGATGTCAAAAAACATGCAGACTTTTCCAGCCACTTGCAGTATATATCTAGTCATTCATTCCTCCTCTCACCCTCCCACCCACCTGCCATTTACCCATCCATCCATCATCCCCCTATCCCAAATTCTGGGCCAAGCACATCACCTGTTGCTGGAGGTACAGGCATGAAGAACACACATTCCCACCCTCAAGGAGCTCACAGAGTCAATTCTAAAAAGTGCACGAGGCTAATTTTCACAATTATAAATTATGAGTCTGGGAGATCTTTTCCTCTGTTACTTCTTTCTCTCTTGGGATCAACAGTTCTTTTGCCAAAGGGTAAAATGGGAAATAAAGTGTGTCCAAAAGGTCAACCGTTGTTGGAAATTCTCGTAAAAGGCATTGCCCAAGACAGTGCCTTTCAATAGAAATACCATGTGAGGCACATATAAAATTTTTAATTTTCTAGAAAAGAAGTTAAAGCAAAAAATCAGGCATAGTTACTTTTAATATATATTCATTGAACCCAATGTATCCAACTATTATCATTTTAACATGTAATCAATATAAAAATTATTAATGAGATATTTTACATTCTTTATGTATTTTTTAAAAAATTTTTTATTGGAGTATAGTTGCTTTACAATATTGTGTTAGTTTCTACTGTACAGCAAAGTGAATCAGCAGTACGTATACATATATCCCCTCTGTTTTGGATTTCCTTCCCATTTAGGTCACCACAGAGCACTGAGTATAGAGTTCCCTGTGCTATACAGTAGGTTCTCATTAGCTATCTATTTTATACATAGTATCAATAGTATATATATGTCAATCCCAATCTCCCAGTTCATTCTTTTGTATGTATTAATTCTCTGAAATCCAGTGCTATGTATTTTGTACTTACAGCACATCTAAATTTGGTCACATTTCAAGTGCTCGGTGGCTACGTATGGCCTGTTTGCCAACACAGGCCTACTGTGACCCACTGTTTACAATTTGGGTTTGTGATTATTTTTGGATTAAAGATAATTTAGTTTGTTGCCTCATCTTCCATATTGAAAAAGGTCTTTCCATTCCGATTCTTTGGGTCAGAAACCTTCTTGAACTGATCTGCTCAAAATGTTTATTTAGTGTCTATCAAGTATCAGACATTGTGTGTTAGGAAATCACAGTCATTTCTCATTGAATCTGAGACAGCACAGCCTGGTGGTTATGAGCGTGGAGCTAAACTGCCTGGGTATGATATGACTATACCACTTACTGTGTGACCTTGGACAGTTACTTAACCTCTCTGTGCCTCAACGTCCTCATCTATAAAATGGATGGAATAAATAGTATCTTCCTCATAGGGTCACCATGAGGTTTAAATGAGTCAATATTTACAAAGTGTGTAACACAGCATCTCATAGGGCAAGTACTATACAGGTGTTTGATAAAACACATTTTAAAAGTTGAAAATTTTTAAATGGGTTTGCATTTTTCCCATATGATGAGGAAGTAAAACCTTACAGTTTAGAATTAGACTAAAACCCAGAAGGCCTGGGGGTTTACTGAACATGTGAAAGTCATTCTAATTTTAAAAAGGCAGCATATTTTTGCATACCTAATTATTAAAAAAATGTTGTGGAAATAAATGAGCTTCTACATATAAAACACTTTGAAGAATTCCAGTTAGTGGTGATCATCTCTACAAAGTCAAGGTATTCTGGTTATTATAATTTTATAATAATGGATGGGTATTGGTTAATGGATGGATATTGCAAGCAGCTATGAACTATGCATTTATGAGGCTCCATTTGCAGACGGAGAAATGACTGTTCATTCTCCTACCATACACAGACACTGACATTTCATTTTAATTTCTGTTGCTGGTGTATTTTTCTCCTGACCTTTATGCTTAGCAGTGCCAGGTCTTCAGTGAGACGCTCCTAACTCTGACATTGCCTGGCATCTGAAGCATTATCATTCCCATAACTAACAGTGACTGGAAGCAAATAATTTAATTCTGGGCAAATGAAAATGAATCAATGGTGTCAACTCCATTTCCCATCTTTCTAATTTTCTGTAACAAAAGAGGAGAGGGAAATGTCTGTTCCCTGGTGTGAGATTCACTTAGGAAAGTGAGAGACAGATAAATAATTGGTGATGCCCTACTCCTCGTTCCCACAAAACACTGCTGTCCCCGGCAGGAAAATCATTCTTTGTGCTGAATAAATATTTAAAGTCACACAGAATATGGCAGCTGGACATATTTATGTTTCTAAGAAAATATACTCATGACTTAGTGTGGTAAATTAAGACGAAAGCACATCTATCACAAATCCAGGTAGACCTCAGGCTAAAACAAGAGCTCCTTCCATGCTCCTTTATATGCAGAACAGGAATATAACACAGTGCTGCTAACGATGCCTCAGCAACAAAATAACATAGAGCAAGGGGAAGCCTGTGGCATTTGCAGAAAATCAACACAAAGGCGTTTTAACTTTGGATTCAGAATGCACAGTTTACTTGTTTACAGAGTGGCTAGTTCAAAGGACTTCATCGCAGCTGAAGTCCTGGCTGTGTCATTCCTGGTTCCATCACTGAACCTTAATCTATAAAATGAAGGGTTTGGACTGGGACCCAGAAATTCTCTTCCTCCTCTGAAATGCCCAGTGTGCGGAACTGGTGGACAGGCGCTATACCAACGTGGAGATTCTGTCAGTTGCTTTGTCTATTACAGGTATGCATTCTGGAACTGGGAAATAACCATCCTGGGGTCCCTACTGGACCCACTGTGTGATGGACCTGAGCTCAAACTCCATTGATAACCTGACCTCCGTAGGTCCCTACCCTGACTAGTGGACCACAGTGACATTTTGAGTTTCCTGGAATTAATGCCAGTTCAGAGCCAGTGCCTAGTAAGCCCTGAAAAGTCTGAGGTTTTCCTTTTTCCTCATGCAGTTACCCTGGTAAAAGGCTATAGGTCCTTTTGGGGAAGGCTGGGAGAAAGATGAGCAGTATAAACTTTCAGCAATGTACCAGGGTCTGTCCACCAGGAGACCCCGTCTCCCCTTCATTCAAGGGGTTCTGGGTCTGTAAATGGGCTCAAGTCTGGGAATTGACCGAGGGGCCATGCCTTTCTGTTTTCATGATGCAAATTAAACTTTTGGTCACTTGATCTAGAACTCTTCCCCTTATATAGATCAAGTAAGACTTTAGTAAATTTCCTATCTATTTCATTTCTAGGAACACCATGGCTGAAGGTCTGTGCCGGTCAGACTATTCCACTGCTGTCCTGACTGGTGTCCTTTACAGTAACCTCGCCCACCTTGCCTTGAGCAATTAAGCAGTAAAGAGCAGACAGACCTATCTTGTCAATCTCTGCCCTCTTGGAATTCACATGCTGGTGGAGGAAAGAAATAAACACACAAGCAAATATTTGGGGGCATCAATCAGTGCTACCAAGAAGACATACCAAGGGACTGTGGTGAGAGTCACTGGGAGGGGTGGTCTCAGGATGGCCTGTCTGAGGTCGTGAGTGCTGAGGGCTCGGGGAGAAGATCGTATGAAGCAGAAAGGATGGCAAGATTGACACTCCTGGGAAACGTGTGGAGCGGTGCAGGGTCTGAGCACCAGAGGCTCACGACAGAAAAATTCCCGACATTCTAAAACCTTATTTCCTTGGTCATCTAGTTTTCCTCAATTCAAAACCAGATCAGATGTGGATGGAGGGAGCTGCCTAGTAAACAGAAATAACAAGATCTCTTATTTATTAATTTATTTTTGTGGGAAAGTTTGACTTTTTCCATATAGCTTTTTTTTTTAACATCTTTATTGGAGTCTAATTGCTTTACAATGGTGTGTTAGTTTCTGTTGTATAACAAAGTGAATCAGCTATACGCCTACATATATCCCCATATCCCCTCCCTCTTGCGTCTCCCTCCCACCCTCCCTATCCCACCCCTCTAGGTGGTCACAAAGCACGGAGCTGATCTCCCTGTGCTATGCGGCGGCTTCCCACTAGCTATCGATTTTACATTTGCTAGTGTACGTATGTCAAGATCCCTTATTTAAGGTCTCCAGGATCAAAGTCTTAATTCTTTGGCTTGAGTTTTAATTAAGAACGTTTAAATAAAAAGGGACTGTGTCAAATTTCAGCTGCTTATGTACTCAGTGCATAAGTAATGGGTGTAAAAAGGGTTTAAACAGTACATGCCTTTAAAAACAAGAAGAACCTTCAAGTGGAAAATGGTTTTTCATTCACAATTTTGCCATTGTTTTCTCCTTCTTCTGTGAGTCTCCCACGCCCCTTGCTGCTGCCTCTCTTAGGGCACTGATGAGTTCTTAGCAGGTGGAGAATGGGAGGGCTCTCTGTGTCTTCCCTCTACAACCAGATGGGAAGCATCTGGGGGCCAGGTCTCATCTATATCCGTGAAAGGTCCCCCGGTGGTTCCAGGGGTAGAGCAGGTGTGAAACTGTTTTTTTTGAGTTGAATTGGAATGGGATTGGAGAAAATAGAGACTCAGCTGAGACTTCCCTGAGATTCACAGACACGGTGTCCAGATGAACCCTAGCTGTTGAGAAAACCCCTCTGTCATCAGGGTAGCACTCCACATGTTACAAGTAGGTAACAAGACCCAGAAACTCAGCCAAGGAAGAGAGATCACTTTCTTCATTTCCCTTAACAACTGCATTTCTCAGGCCTCCTCAGCTGCTGGATCCCACAAGGTTCTGGGTGTTTTGGTGAGTAAGCTCACATCGCTCCCCTCAGTCCCACCCCCAGCCTAGGGAATCTCCATCTATTCTGGAAAGCAGGGATGCTCCATTTTAGTCGCCTGTTTTCTCCCAAGTCTTTGCCCATGATTAGTCTTTTCTGTTTCCTTCTTGGGCAAGACTTGAAATTGCCAAGTCAGAAAGAGGCCTCTTTTCCCCTCTCCCTCTGCTGTCACTGAGGCAAGGAGCACAGGACAGCTTAGCTGAATGAATGGGAGGAAGAACAAAGAAAGAGCAGGAATGCCAAACGGGGTGGGGGTGGGGGGGATGTTTCTAGACATTATCCCGAATTTCCTTCCCTACCCTGTACTTTAACACATTATCTCACTTGATCCTCATACTCCAAGGTAGGATGTGAAGTACGATTATCTCTCTTTTCCAAAAGGTGAAGCAGGTTGGAGAGCCGGAGGGACTTTCCCAAGGTCTCACAGTAAAGGGCAGGGATAGGGTGGACTTGGGTTTCTGGACTCCCAATCCTGTGGCAACTTTGCAAAGGCACACAGTGCATTAGCCTCTGGTAGCACAATTTACGGAGCCTAGCTGAGCCAGCAATACACAGTCTGCGCTTTGCCAGGTAAATCATCTTATTTAGGGGTCTGTAGCCCTGAGCTGCTGGCCGAAGAATGATTTGTCTGCAACAGAGAAGAGGATGATGTCATGAATATACTCAAGCAGTCTCTGTCTCTGTACTGCCCTTGAACTGGCTTCTGGACAGTTTGGAGTATTTTGCAGCCACCAGAATGTTCCTTTTCTCTGCAGTCAACTGGGTTGACCATGTCATCATCCAGATTGGCAATTATAATAATCTGACCACAGTTGGGGACTTTTGAGTCTGTGGATATCATCGGCATTTCCTGGATAAGATTGTGAATGGAAAGGACTGGAAAGTTCAGAACTTAGGCTATTAGTCTTCTCCTGACAAGCTAGTGGTAGTATGTAAGTAAAAGAAAGCGAAAGGAAGCTTTTCTGGTAGCAAGACTGTCTTATGCTATGGACCCTGAGAAGGGTTGAAAACAAATAGCCCCAAATAACACCTGTTCTTCCTCAGGTATCTCAATTCAATCAGCATTAGATGTGGGGCAGCTCCTTGAATCCATGATCCAAATACCTCCCCAAGGATGACGTATGTAGCCAGTCTCACACAGAGCCCTGTGCGTCAAAGGTCCCCTCTGTTAAGGAAAAGCCCTCTTTCCCCATCAATACAAAGCAAATTATTGATTCTGATCATTTTTCTCCAAGGAGAAAATGTTATCACTCTTTCCCAGACTTTCCAACTCTCTTGGTTTACTGGAGTGTCCTCGCTCTAAGGAAATCGCCTGAAATTTGTGCAGCTTAGTCACGTGTTTGCAAAGTGCGCACTGTGTGTAGAATGCAGCACAGGAGAGGCTATAAGAAGACAAAAAAAGAACATCCGAAAAATCTGTGGATAATCCTCCAATCTCAATATGTGCACAAATCTTGAAGCAGAAAATGATACAAAAAAGTAACAATGTTTTGAATGAATTAAAAAAGTGACCCATTGGTCTGCACGGGGAAATCTCTGTACTCTTGAAATAACCCACTTATACAGTCTTTCCCTTTGATGCCTTACATTCCTACTAATCTTAGCTCTGATTTAAAGTACTACTATATGTAATTAGGAGAGATGGGTTGCAGTTTTCTGATCTTCTCTTTGGGCAAAACTGTGCTTTGCTGTGTGGGTACCGCCATCATCAACCACCATAACTGATCTGCTTCTCAAATTCATAACCCAGCACTGCCTCCTGCCCTTTCTTCATGCACTTTTATTTCACTTTATATTATTCCTACAGATTCTTCTTATGCTAGACCCCTCAGAAAGAAAGTCTCTAATGAAAACAAAGTACTCAGGCGTGAATCAGAAATTTTATATTTTCACTATTATTTTCTTATCAAAGCAGAGTTTCTTGGATCTCCTAATTGAGCTACCGCGTTTTCCTAAGCTGTGGATTCACTTAGTCTAGTAATAAGTGCTTCGAGTTCTTTAACAAAAATAACTACATAATTAACTGTACTATACCATTGCACTTGGCAATAGCACAACTCCTGTTAATTCAACAAAAGTCAGGAATTTACGAAAAGAACCTACTGCATCTCAAGAAGCAGGCTTCCTACCTAGTTAAATATGCTGTTAACATAGATCAATAAAACAACATTTACTTGAGACACGCTCATGCTGGATTTAAGAGCATACTTGAATGGTTTGAAACTTTAATTTGTTCATAACATATAGGACCAGAGCTATTTCTTGCTTAAATTAAATTTTCAGAAGAAAAAAACATACATTTATGAATGCTCACTGCCATAGTAACAGCATTCCTTTGAAAACAATACCCATTTCCTAGACATAAAACACTAAAAGAATCAGCCACGGGAACAAAGATGTGTGTTCCCTTCTCTTCTGGATTTAAAGGTTGATAATTATATTTCTAAGAACCAGCATTACGGGCTCCTAAGGCTGACACAAAGAGGGGAAAGGAGATGCATTAAGGGATAATTTCTTGGTAATGAGGACCTCTAGAAAGCATGCACATTATGTTTTTATGTAGAATAAACAAATTACTGTAAAATATGAAGAAGAAAAACCTTACCCGAATCCAGAAAGTAAGCGACAGAAGAGAAAGAAGCCATAACCTTGGACAAATGAAGAAAGGAAGGCAAAGAATCCGTTGATAGACATGCAAATCAGAAGAGACTGCTTCCTTCCCACTTTGTCTGCCAGTCCTCCCCAGAAGAATGCCCCCACCATCATCCCGAGGTACACTATGCTACCTGCAACACACAGAAAACAAAGAAACACATCAGAGACTGGGAGTAAGCGACACATGTAACAGCAAGTGAACACAGGACAAGATACATTCCAGAATTTTACGTGGGAAAAAAATTCCTTTAATAACACACCCTTCAGGACACACGGATCAGCTTTCAAGTTGGAAAGCAAGCTCTGTGGGCTACCTTTGGCTGCCACGGCCAGTGGCAAGGGCAAAAGACGAAACAGTCACATTCTCACCAGCCTTGTGGGGATGGGTACCCAGTGGGCAAGCGTAAGGAGGAGTCTCCGCACACACAATCCTGCAGTTTGACTCATGGCTGTGTCACCTTCGGTCCGAATGCCCAGCTTAGCGCCGCAACAAGGCCAAGATTGGAGACTGAGTCAAGGGCTCCCGGGTCAAAGCGGATCCCCCTCAGTGTCCCTCTTGGCATCACTGAGTATACAGGTGAATTTTCTAATTCACTTGCTTCTTCTAAAAAAAGCAAGCCCTCATAAGCTCTGTCCAGAATCTTCTGCAGGATGAGATAATATTAGGTATGGCAAATGTTACTTCCGGGAGGTTTCTAAAAGGGTGTGCAATGTCTAGGGGAAATGGTATAATTAATAAATGAAAGTTTGGCTTTAAAAAAGCTGCCATAGGGCTTCCCTGGTGGCGCAGTGGTTGAGAGTCCGCCTGCCGATGCAGGGGACAGGGGTTCGTGCCCCGGTCCGGGAAGAACCCACATGCCGCGGAGCGGCTGCGCCCGTGAGCCACGGCCGCTGAGCCTGCGCGTCCGGAGCCTGTGCTCCGCAGCGGGAGAGGCCGCAACAGTGAGAGGCCCGCGTACCGCAAAAAAAAATAAAAATAAGAAAGCTGCCATATTTTATCCATTTCTACTTTTTCCTTTGCTTCACCAAAGCACCATTTGACTAGTCCCTTCTCAAAGGCGTGTTCAAGATGCTCAGCAGCATCTGAGTCACAAGCTAAAAAACAGTGCTTTAAGGATTGCTTTCGATTAGTTAGGGAAATATTCCACTTAAACATTCACCAGAAATCGTTTGCTTAACAGAGTTAATGGATTAACACGAGACCCAGAAGGAGAACATTTGGCAAAGTCTGCAGATGCTGCTTTGCAGACAGCCCAGCACAGACGGCTACAGTGAATGGCCAATGTTGGAGCAATTACACAATAAGACGAAACAGAAGCTGTTTTTTATTTAGACTGGGGTGCTGCAAAGAGGTGGGTGGTCATCCTTTGCCTGGCTGGGGGTGGCGTATTTTTCTCTGTACTATGGGGCTGACGACCATACACAGACCATCCTTCTCAATAAAGAGATTACTCACATCATGAGGCCCAATGCATGTCCGGAAGACAATTTAAAGAATGTATCAGCACAAGGCAAAGGAATCCCCAAAGCAGACAGATTCACCCAGGGAAATGCATATGCAGCATAGCTCTTATTTATAGCCTAAGAGGCTTGAGTTTGCCACTCACGCCTCTCAGAGGAATAATCAGTAGCTAAGCTGCTTTATGATAACGTCTGTCTTTAAAAATGCCTACAAATCAGAAATGAGCTCCATCCCTCAGGAGTGGCCCGTGGCTTCTGTCGTCAAAAGACTTGGGAATCTTTCTTGTAGCTCCAGCCCCAGGAACAAAAAATGGTCCCTAGCACTTGCGGAACCCTTGCCAGTTCTAAACGTTTGCATGAATTAACATCACGACCACCCTTTGAGGTTAATACTCCGGGAGCACGGTTCGTTGGCAGGGAAGCTGAGGTATACGGCAGTTAATGATTTGACCACAGAAAAGTGAGTGGCAACTACATCCCAGTCCGACAGCAGCTCTTTGTACAATGTGCTTATCACTCCTTTAGCCATCCTGGCTGCCCTCCTGTGAAAACATCCCAGTTTGTCCAGGCTCCTATGTGGCAGTAACATCTAAAATTGAAAGCAGTGCCTCAAATGTCTCTGAGGTGCCTTCTCCCTGGGCACCACCCTCATAGAATTAAGAGTTAAGTCTGGGGTGGCAGAAAACGATAGACGGGAACTAGGGGGAAATGCTGCTTTGTCCTCCCTGAGCACGTGGCAAGGGATGCGCTACTCATTCTCAGATACTCCAGATGGACACATTCCCGACTCTTGGTCGGGGAGGTAAGAGAGTTGATGCTGCAAACAGCTGGGTGGTGCCAGAGCAAAAATGAAAATCCAATCGCTTGCTAGAAAGAAGAGGCTCCTGCGCTATGTTCCAAAGGAGGTACCGTAACTCCCTTGCTTTTCTGGTGCAGGAGGGATGATGCTCCTGCTGGGCAGGTCTCCATATCCTGTCATCACCTTCTTCCGGGCAGTCACCTGCAGCCGTGTCATTGCTAAGCCAGGTCAGAGCTTTATGAAGTGATGATTCCAGCACTTTAAGGGCTCATAACTGGATGCCACCTTTCCCTCACCCAGCAGTAGCGTGAGGACACAGCCCCACCCCGGGAGCTTCTTAAACCTCAGAGGTAGCAAAGGCTGAGAGATCTGAGCTTGCCCTTGACTCCTGTGTTGGAGATGGCTTAGTGGCTTGACAAGGGGCAGAAAACCCTCATTTATTATTAGCACCTTGTACTTAAGCCACTTGAAAATAAAATTTAAAGATAATACTTATGAAGAGTTTTAATATATAAAAGAGTAAAATAAAAATGGCCCATCATTCAATTCCCCCATAGGTGTGTGTGTGTGTGTGTGTGTGTGTGTATATATACACACATATATATATATATCCCAAATATGCCTACATAGCCAATAATTCAAGCCACGTAGAAATGTATAAAATGAAAATAAAAGTCTTCTCCCCCACCTTGATCCTCTTCTCAAAGGTAACTACTGTCAAAATTTTTTCTAATTCTTCCAGAAAGCTTATACATATATAAAAATGGATACCTTACAGGAATTGCCTGTTAAATATAGTTTCTCTTTTCCTATGCAGTGTTTATCTTTTCCCTTCTTGTGTTTAGGATTTCTAAACTAAGCAAACCAGAAATAAATCTCCGTCACAATTTTAATTACTTCTTCAAAATACATTTCATATGTTTCAGAAAAGCATTCACCATCAGCGAATAGGGGAAAACCAAACAGTTATTTCTCCCATCGCTATTATTTCCATGCCTAAAATAAATACACCCAATCTCCCTAAAAAGAAAGTCTATTAAATTCAATTTTGAAGAATTTATTGAGCACCTGCTATGCATGACTTTCCCTGAAGTGCTAGAAATACAGGGATTTATAAGTCATGATCCCTGACCTTAGGGAAGGGAAAAGTTAGCAAACCTTCGTCTGATGCCTACTCTAAGCCAGGAGAGAAGCAAAACAGTTTCAAACCCATTATTTCACACAACACGTCCCACAGCCCCACTGCACAGGGCCAATACAGAGCGGGGCAGAACCTTCCATGGCCTCCTGGGGACACACGATCAGGACAGAACAGTGCACTCAGGAACCTGGGCTCCAAGTCCCTGAACTCCCTTTCTGCTCCATCAAGACGGCTTAAGGAGCTCATAATTCAGGGAGGGAGACACAGGCCCATAAGAGAATGAGCCCAGCTGTGAAGCGTGTGCTCCAACAGAGGTGTAACTGGGAGCAGAGGGCTGGGAGTTGGCTACTAATTCTGACTGTGGCCTCTGAAGAGGCTTTGCTGAGATGGGAACGTCTGAGAGAATTCTGAAGGATAAGAAACATGTCAAGGTAGTATTAAATTCCTCCACAACTGACAGGTTTAGAAAAAAAAATAGTATCAAGCTGTATCTCGCTTCAACTCTGGCTAAAAATACCTTTCAGATCCAAACATAATAACCTTTTGTGCCTACATGGGATTACTATTAGTAATTCGACTCTTCCATTGGGCATGCTATGGACAGAACTAAGCCTACCCAATAGTTTATTTGAGACAAACAGCTGAATTAGGAAAATTCATTTCTTCATCAGGTAATCTGATTAAAGCCAAACCTTTGAATGTTGGCAAAGTCATGATGTGAATAAAAGTGGAAACACTCTGGATCCCTGCCTCGTTTGTTTTCATGCTTCCATTTTGTCTTCACGATGTTGTGATAGGGAGTCCTTGAAAACTGAGAGCAGGGATAAGCTCTTACCATGGACCAGCCTTCTCTGTTCTCTGTTCCTCATGATGCTGCTGATGGTCAAAATTTAAAAAGATTTTAGTCCAAAGTCCCTTATTTTACAGGTGGGAAAACTGAGGTTGAGAGAAGCCAGTACTTGAAATCAGGTCTTCTAGATCCTCGTTTCTCAGAGTATGACCCCTGAACCAGCAGCACTTGCATCCTGGGGAGAACTTGCTAGAAATGCAGACTCTAAGGCTCCACTCCACCTACAGACTCAGAATCTGCATTTGAACAAGGTTCCCACGGGATCTGTGTGCACTTTAGAATTTGAAAGCACTTTTTAGGCTGGCGTGCTCTACCCACCCACCCCCCTTTTTTTTTTTTTTACTTAAAGTTTGTATTTGTCTAATACATATTTGGGGGGGGGAGATGCAGGCTACAGAATATTTAAATCCAAAGACACAGAACAAGCAAGATCTCCCTACATGAGTTGGAGATCTCCTAAGGGCAAGCAGAAACTCTGTGCTTCTCCTAGGACCTGCTTTCCTTACACCAGCTAGAGGCAGACCTCCAGTGCAGACAGAGGCCAGGCTGTGATTCTTAGATTCTTTCATGAATCTAATGAAGACTTTAATTCAGCTGGGCTGTCAGGAAGTTGAGCTTGGCCTGAGAAATAAATGTGACCTGAAATTCACCTCCTACCACAGCTGGGGCTCAGGACACCCTTGGCCAGCCAGCCTCTCGGTCCAGGTTTCTCAGAAGACAGAAAGAGGCCTCGAGCATCACTTCCCCATTAAGGGATTTTCTAACATGGGAGCTGATTCCATTTTATTTAATCGTACCCTTATTTCCCCTGACAAATATCACATTTCCATTTCTGTCTCCTTGCTAAGCTGCTTTTGATTGTTTCTGACAATCCCTAAGGGGGCACGCATCTTTTCCCCGTAGAATTTTAAACCACATTTAAACTAAACAGAACAATTTTAAGAAATAGAATAGAGTGTTTTTTCTCATAATAATTTTAGCCAATAGTTTTATAAAAAATTGTTTTAAGCACTTCCGTTATCCGTGGCTAATGCATTATCCTATAATTCATCCCATTTATTTACAGATTGATTTTCAATAAAAAAAAATTCCGTGATAGTGTTCTGAATTCAATGATAAATAATCTCCATGCGGCAATGCTCACACTCACCTTTTATAAGGGGATTTTCTTAGGTTAAAATAAAATTTTAAGTCAAAAATAAATCTTTAAGAATAACAATGACACTTCTGGAGATGGCTGTTGAAAGGAATAATATAATATCATCTATCATATTCAGGATTGAGAAAAAATGCTTTATTTCCTAAATTTCCTTTATTTCCTAAATCATGCTCATTATTTTTTAGATATTACACAAGAGGCAGGTGCATTTATTGTCCCAAAGATAGGGTTTTCTACCATCAGCTTGTGTTATAACCATAGTAGAAACCTACTTAGCCAATTCTTACTTAACCAACTCAATGGATTAACCAACCCTCCCACAAACACACTGAGAATTATTTACCATCTTCCCTCTGCTTCCAATAAGCGCTTTAGGCTTACTGGGCTTATATCCAACCTGCTTATGTGGGTTCTGCTCTTATTAGTTATGTATCCAATTAAACATCAGTCACATAAATAATGAGATATGAGTGTGAAAGGAATGGGAGCTACTCCTATGAAAACTAACATAAGAAAGACTTGGGTGGGACTTCCCTCGTGGTGCAGTGGTTAAGAATCTGCCTTCCAATGCAGGGGACGTGGGTTTGAACCCTGGTCCGGGAAGATCTCACATGCCATGGAGCAGCTAAGCCCATGCACCACAACTACTGAGCCTACAATCTAGAGCCCATGAGCCGCAACTACTGAGCCCATGTGCCACAACTACTGAAGGTCGCGTTCCTAGAGCCCGTGCTCTGCAACAAGAGAAGCCACCACAATGAGAAGCCTGTGCACCGCAATAAAGATTAGCCCCGGCTCGCCCCAACTAGAGAAAGCCCACACTCAGCAACGAAGACCCAACACAGCCAAAAATAAATAAATAAAAATAAATAAATTTATAAAAAAGAAAAAGACGGGGAAGATGAGTTACAAAAGTAAATACTTAATACACTTATTAAATAAATGTCTTAAACATCTGTATATTAAATAAATAGTAAATAAATAGTAAATAACATTTATTAAATTATATTAAATAAATTACATTAAATAAAATTTATTAAATAAATGTGAGTAACCCAACTCTAAAAGACCGAAAAAAATCATAAAGATCAAAGATTCTGTGCTTAGATGGTGACATATTAAAGAAATTAAAACTGAAAATCAAAGCCACATGGTGGCTATGGAGATGCGGGAAAGACAATGGGGTACTTCAGTTTTGAAGCTCCCTATTCAAAGGGCATCTTTGCTCCTGCACTAGAAGAGGGTCGAATGAATACAAGCCCATATGTTAAAACACAGTGCTTAAGTCCCTACACTTATGTTGCATAGTTTCCTGCTTTTACCAACTTTTCCATTTATTGACCAATTACCAGTCTGGATTTAATTACATAATGGGGTGTCTACCTTGCCTCTGAGGACCCCTGAAGACATGCTTTGTGCTTAAAGAAATCAGGTTTGCATAGCCACTGGCAGAGTCAACAATTACCCACCAAGTGGTTTATCTTATCACTAAAGGCAACACTAAAACAGCATCTCCTTAAGATCAGTTGCAGCACTCACAATCTTCCTTTCCCCCATTTCCTCAGAGGTTCCTTTTTTTCCCCACTCTGTACTGGAAAAATCCCTGGAATGAGGGCCAAGATATCCAGGACTAGTTCTAGTCTCCCTAGAACTAGTTGTAAGCTGTCAGGCTAGTCTTTCAACTTCCTCTGTGTCAAATGGTAGGTAATGGTCAGCCCCATAAAACTGAACCAGCCTCTCTCTTCTGTCTGTCTGGGGGAGGAGGGGGACCTATCTTCCTTGCTGGCCTCTTATGGATCCTCCCCACCCACCCACTGATGTGGAAGCTTTCACAGCTGTTGCCCTATGGTCGCTGCTCCTGGACCCCCAAAATGGTGAGCTATGAGTGTGGCCATCCCTCGGCCAGACCCCACTGCAGCTTGTAAGAGGCTGATTCCAGGGACCACTGTGCCTCCCCACCTGCCCTTGCACCCACTCAGTTCAAAGAAGGCTGCAGCATCTTCCTCTTTATCTACAACTTGCTATTTCTCTTTCTTACTGTTTTCAAATTATGTACTTGAATTAGAAATGATAACCTAAAATCTCAAGTTCAGTATTTATTCTATCGGATTCTTCCATTGAATGTGCTAAGAAGTGGACCCATTATTAAAGCAATAGGGGTTGAGACGGGAGAAGCAGAAAAACTTTTTTTTTGTTGTTTTGTAACCAAATGCAACATCCTTCATCTTCATTCCACTACTGTTTACCACTACGAACTTTGCATCAAGCAGCAAACAGTTAAGAGCCCAGGCTCTTGAAACACACGGACTAGATATGAATTTTTGCTCTACCATTTACTAGTTGTTTGATCCTGGGTAAGTTGCTTTATTTCTTAATGCCTCAATTTTCTCCTCTGTATAATGGGGTTCATAGGAATACCCCCTCACAGGGTCTTTGAGGGATTAAATGGGTTAAAGCACTAAGCACTGTGTGAAACACAGTTGTTCAATAAAGAAACAACAACTAATCTAACTATTGGTGTGAGGGAAAGAGAGAAAAGGGGAGAACAAAATGGTGATGGAAAACAGGCAACAGGAAAAAAGGGAGGGGCTCTGGGGTGGTGTAGAAGTAAAATGACAGATTTCGGCCTCCCTCAGCTCAAGTTCTGAATAGAAGCCACCTGAAACAGCTCTGGAAGTGTAATCTAATTTTTTAAATCTCAAAGACTTATTCTTTTGCAACTTGAAACTATTTAAGTAAATAATCAATACGCTTCTCCTAAAACCAACCCCTGAGTTTTTCCAATTACTACTATTTTTACTAGCCACAGGTAAGGGCCATTGCATGTTCAAATGCATCTGTGGACTTTCGGGAAATCAAATAAAAGTAAAGAAAGTACTAATATCAAAGGCACATGGACAAATGAAAAAAACCAAACCTCTAATTTGCAATAGAGAACATTTGCAACAAAAGTCAGCTCACCTTTGCCAGAAGGAACTATAAATATCAAGCACAGTCTACAGCACACCTCTGACTTTACATTTGGAAAGTCTGACATTTAAGTCTGTCGGTCCAGGCAGAGACTGATGTAGCTGCTTGTGTAGGCAGGTAATGCCATATCAAGGATAATCACCTAATTACCACTTGTTGCTTAAGTCCACCTGGGCACCAAACAGCCTATGAAGGCCCAAGGACACATCCACTGCATTCATGAGCCAAATGCAGAAGGACAGTCTTGAAAAGAAAGCCCAATCTAAATCTTTCCTCAAATGGCCAGTATACAGCATGCCCACTGGATAGGGAAAGAGATATTTAAATATTTTTGCATAAAAAATATTTTTGCATGTATGGCTCTGCGGTCCCCAAAGAAGGGCAATTATAGCCCCCTTCGTTTGAAAAGCAATAAAGAAACAAGTCTTGGGAATTAAGAGCATTACAGCGAGCCACTTTGTGGTGCGCCATGGATATCACACATCAGTTCCACACCAGTGGGATCCCTGTCTCCGCAGACTTCCCCCACTCCCAGGCCTGTGCTAAGGGAGCGAGGTGGTAATTAACTGAGCCCTTTCTTCAATAGCCCATCACTGAGCCAACCAATGAAGCAGGTGATCATTCATTCCACAGCTCTTAGTTGAGCTCCTGCGGAAAGCCAGGCGTCTCGTATGGTATGAGGAAAGGGGAGGGAGGAGAGGTCCGCAAACAGGGAAGGGACAAGGCCCTCCCTCTCCCTCTCGGCAGCTCGCAGCCACGTGTGGTGGTTTCAGACCATGGCTGCACATGAGGCTATCTGGGAGCTTTAGGGAAAAGAACACTGATGCCCGGGCCACACCCAGAGATTCTGGTTCTGGGGTAGGGCTTAGGCAACAGTACTTTTAAAAATTTCCCCCAACTATTTTAATATGAAGCCCTGGGCTCTGAACCTTTGGTTTCCTGGGAGATTAAAAACATGCAAAAAATTAATTACCATTAAATGAAACACACTCTATAATTAAGGTGAGTACCTTATGCTTAAGGGGGAAAAGGAAGGAGCGACTTAATTAATTCCAGGGAATCTGGAAAGCTCCCCATAGAAGGTAATGGTGGATCATGCTGAGTTTTGAACAATGGAAAAGAATTCTCCAAGTAAGAGGGGAAAATTCCAGGGGAGGGAAGAAGATTAGGTTCAGCGTTCTGAAGGTGTGTCAGAGCACAGCACACTAGGGGCCTCTAGGTGGTTCAGGATGGATGGACTGCAGAATTCACGTGCAGAGGAGACTGTGGCGAGAGATGAGGCCGGAAGACATGTTGAAGTCCACCCAAAGAGTTGGCCTTTATCCTTTGGGAAACTCAAAAACATACTGGACATCAACCACACCTGAAAAGACCATTTCAGCAGCCCTGTGGAGGATAAACTGCAGCGGGAAAAGAGAGAGGAGAGGGGAGGGGAGGGGAAGGCCCAAACCAGGGTGAGGCAATCAAGTGCTGAGGTGCCCTGAGCGCAAAATTTAAGGAAGCACTCACTCTCAAGCGCTAACTCTGCATTTGCACAACCCTGAGAATGAGTGCTTCCTTAACTTTGTGCTCTAGGCACCTCACTCTCCTCACCCTGGTCCCCGCCCTGGAAAGAAACCAGCTGTTGAAATATCACTGAGAAGCAGCCCAGGGAAGGAATGAAGGCAGCCTGATCTAAGGCTGGGGCGTGGTAGACTTGGAGAAGAGGGGCAAGGCTCGGAGTACTGTTAGTAGTCAGGGCCCACACTTCCTGTAAACTAAGGGGTGAGGCAAGGAAGAGTGGGAACCGACACCGGGGAGTCGGGCTTGGGACAGGTCACAATAAAATTAATAAAGAGAAGGCGTCCAAGAGCGGGGCAGCCGTGACAGGGCCAACGTCTTAAACATGTGAGGAAGAAGTTCACATCAGTAACCCTCACAATATCATGTGTAACGGGGCAGAATAGGGCAGTAGATGCAAATCCATGAAGCGATGATCAATGTAGCTGATTATCAGGAAATAGTTCATGAAGGAAGCAGGGCTTGAGTTGAGCCTCAGAAAGGCCCCAAGAAGAATATGAATAAGGAGATGGGCAGAATGGCATGTCTGCTTACACTCAGACATGTACAACAGCGCTGGGGAAGGTCTGGAGTGGGAAATAACACGAGTAGGTTGGAAGGTGAGCAGGGTAAGCAGCCTAGTTAAAGTGGCTGGGTGGGCTTCCCTGGTGGCGCAGTGGTTGAGAGTCCGCCTGCCGATGCAGGGGACACGGATTCGTGCCCCGGTCCGGGAAGATCCCACGTGCCACAGAGCGGCTGGGCCCGTGAGCCATGGCCGCTGAGCCTGTGCGTTTGGAGCCTGTGCTCCGCAACGGGAGAGGCCACAACAGTGAGAGGCCCATGCATCACAAAAAAAATAAATAAAAAAAAATAAAATAAAGATAAATAAATAAAAAATAAAGTGGCTGGGTTGGACGTGTGGAGAAGTACAATTAAGCTGGATAGAGAAAATCCTTAAATAACAAGCCAAAACAATTTTTTTTTGAATTTTATTTTTTTTATACAGCAGGTTCTTATTAGTTTTCTATTTATACATATTAGTATATATATGTCAATCCCAATTTTAATTAATAACAGAGACAAGGGGAGCCACTGATGGGTTGGTTCCCAAGTTGGGTATTAATGCCACTTGCTTCATTTCAACTACTTAACTCTGATGTTACAGCACCAAAGCAGCCATAGATAACATGTAAGTAAATGGGCAGGGCCGTGTTCCGATAAAACTATCCACAAAAACAGGCAGAGGGCCGGATTCAGCCTGTGGGCTATAGTGGGCAGACCCCTACTTTGAGCAAAAGTTTGCCGGGAGCTGTGCCAGGAACCTAGAAAAGCCTTGGGCTTGTCTTGGAAGAGGTCACCAGTGGTCTCTGAAGGGGCAATCTCAGCGCAGCACTACTGATGAAAGCAGGGGACAGGAGACTAAAGCAGGGAAGCAGTGAGGACACAGAGGCAGCGGGAGAAGCTAGGACAAGTGCCGATCACAGGAGCAAAGGGGCACAACGTTGCTGGACTGGGAGAAAAACTAGAACAAACACACCAGCACGGGAGAGCAGTGAAAAGTGACAGAAGAAAAACATCAAGCACGCTAATATGGACACCATTGCCCTGAAAGCAGAGCCACAAACATAACAGAGAATAGCAAAGGGCTTCTGTTACCAAAAGAGTGGGCTACTTAGGAAGAAGAGTACTTATCATGTGTCTTATTTCCAGAAAATCCATGAAAACCAGGCTTGTGAAAAATTTATTAATCTCAAGTTTAAGCATAACTGCAAGCAATAAAAGGATTTTTTTCAGAGATGTCTCTTGTATATCAGCACAGTGAACAAATAAAGCATAAAAATCCAAAAGGAACTGGTATTTTAGAAGAACAGAACAAGAAAATAATTTTTCAACGATGTCCATGTTACATCTTTTGATATTTTAAGCAACAGAAAGGCCTGCAAGAGAAAAACTCCTGTAGCTTATCTCAGGCCATTTCTAGACTCTGGGGACGTGACTGTGCACGGCAGGAAAATAGGTCTGAAAATGGACTCAAAGATCACACTGCGCTTCGTCAATATTGATGAAAATGATCACACAAGTCCTCCAAGACTCTCTCTTGGAAAATTATGTGTCCATTTTCTTTGTTGCTGTTGGTTTAAGTTTAGGTGGCAGATACCAAAATAAAAACCAGACTAGATCGTAATCGACTCCAATAAAGATCTAAAGAGAAAATTCAGTAGTCGATTTCTGATGCTCCGACATGACCTTTTGTTTCCTCAAATAGGCAAGTACCTAAGCTGTCAGTCCAGGAAGATGAGTGAATACATATCGGGATATTGGTCCTCGTCCATTACTGCTGGTCCTCGTCCATTACTGCTGGCGAAGCGGAGGTGAATTCAGGGCAGCACTTTTCGACACTTGAGATTGATTTTGTCATTAGGGATGAAACATCACACAAAGGTTCCTCCACCCAAACTGTCAGAAGTACACTTGGGTGTTTCAGGGAAGGTCACCCAGATAGTCAGGCGTGGATCCATAGTACTGAAGCTGTTATTTAGTGGCTAATTATTCTTGTTCTGATTAGAAATGATTTACGTTTAGCATGAGCAGTTAGCCATCTGCTTCTCAGATTAGGAAGGAAAAAATGTGATCACTTGAGAGTAAGAAAAAAGTAGGAATTTTAGTCAATTATTATATTATGTCTCAAAAACAAGAAAAAAACCCCAAAGAATGTTGAATTCATTTTATTTTCTCCTCTAAGACAAGGCATGTTAAAAATCGACCTACCCTCCCAATCCCTCAATATCCTCTAAACGCATCATAGTCATTCTTATCTTTGAACCCTTAGCCACTTAACCTTACCTGAAGTATCCTGTACCTTGAACTTTGCCTCCACATTCTTTGTGAGAACGCCCCAAACTACTTTAGTTTTCATGAGTAACTTCTACATAGTCTCACCCGCATTCTGAATTGTATTGTTTTGTCAGTATTTCATGTGCATCAGTCTTACCTCTAGAACTCATCTGCAATTTGACCTCTGATAGGTAACAAATCTTACAGCATCTTATTCTGAAACTCCATGAGACTATATTGTTCTATACACATTTTAAATAATCAGTGAGACCTAGCTAATTTCATTTGAATTTAACATAGGCGGTTTAACTCAAACCCTAGTACCTCTCAGATACAGCTGTGCAATTGACGGAACTAATGTAAATCTGACAGTCTAACCATAAGACCTGGAATGTCCTAAGGAAGTGTGATGAATGGCACACTTGAGAATTTTGTCTAGAAGAGTGATTCCCAGATGCACATCTAGAGAACAGAGTTCATGAGAAAGTTTCAACCAGCCTATAGTGAAATGAGAAGAATAAGGAAAATAGTATGCTTTTTTCATAAAGATAAATTTTTTCAACTTGAAGGTCATTTATTAAGCATGTGTCCTTCCTGTTATTTTGATATGAACAGGCCTTTTGTTTTATGAAGTGATAGTGAGTATAATTAGTGTGTGTTGTTGCCATTATTATTATTATTTTTTTAAATGACCTTCCCTAGCAAGATAAAAAGTTGGTTTCCCTATGTCAATCCACCTAATTTTTTTAAACTGGACTTTAAAACCTAAAAGACTGGGAGCCACTAGTATAAAACTCCAAATGGTGAGAACAATATTTTGGACATACTGCACTCTGGAAAACAGCTAACAGAAGAAAATTAATTTACTAAGCCGTGGCTCACAAAATGAATTTCTAACATGGAACAGAATAGAGCCGTCTCCTTTGTGCGTGTGATTATACAAGGTGGCTGCAAATTCCTCAACATTCCTCCCATCAGGAGGTGAAGTCTACGTTGCCTCTCCTTGATTCTGGGTAACCACTTGACCAAGAGAGTATGACAGAAGTGATGCTGTGTGACTTCCAATATTGGGTCATAAAAGGTTGTGTAGACCTTGCTCGTTAGAACACTTGCTCTTGGATCCTTGAGCAACCATCTAAGTCTGACTCCCCTGAGAATGCCATGCTAGAGAGGTCACAAGTAGGTGCAATCCTCCACAGTCCCAGCTAAGCCCTGCCAAGATGGCAGCCATCTTGGACCCTCGAGAACAGTCCATCTGCCAGCCAAACACTACTGAGTGACCGCTGATGGCACCACGAACAGAAGGCTCACCCAGCCGAGCCCGGTCCAAACTCCTAACCCACAAAAATGTGAGGCATAATAAAATGGGTTTTGTTTAAAGCCACTAAGTTTTGGGCTTAGTGTATTTAGCACTAAATAAGTTTTAGCATTTAGCACTAAATAAGTTTTAGTATTTAGTGAGTATTGTATAACAAATACAATAACATATATCTGTAATAGCATATTCCCTAAAACACTTCTAAAAACAGTTCATTCACTGAGATATTCAGATTATAAGGAATACAGTATTAAGAATCATAACTATTTCTCCACGTTCAGTTTGAGGAAGATCAGAATGGTCTGTTAATAATGCTCTTCGTACTGCAAATCATTTCAAAGGAATAACATAGTGAGCACATCCATTAAGGCATTCTCCTTTCCTCCCTTAATTCCAGCCCTAAAAACAGTGGGTGGGGGGCAGGGGCAGAAACAAGCTAGAAAGTTCTCCCTCTGCCTTCCAGTCAAATCTTTTTCTAGAAAATTCCAGGAAGGATTTTGGGGGGGGTTGTTTCATTTTGTTTTGATGAGTGGGTTTTAAAAGTAGGGGGAGGAATTAAATAAATGGGGAGCAGAAATGAAGAAGAGGGTGTTTCATGGGTGGTGGTGGTCGTGGGTGATTTGGTTCTAAGATGGGAGACTTGATCATGACTACAAGGAAGGGAAACAGGTAGAGAGCACTTTCTCCCCAAGGAAAGCACATTCGTTAGCTCCTAGAGGGAAGAGCACGAGGACATAAATTCCATGTCCTCTGGAGTATGCCCACCGCACTGTGGCTGATTAATAAAGCTCAGAGGCAGGATGGAAGAGAACCACAGCTCTCCTTGGGAAACTGGGTAGCAAATTCACTACCCAGGTTTCCTCTGCACGACCGCCCTCCCCCAAATTGAGATCCTCCAGGTCCCTCCCATTTTCCTATCTTGAGACCCTGCAATGCGTGAAATCAGTGATCACTTATATCTCCCAGCACAAATTAGACTAAATGTGTTAAACTTTGACTCACTCGGGGTGGGTGTAGGGGAAGAGGGCACCGTGCACACAGCGTTGTCACAAATAACAAGCTGCTTCTTCGGGCCAGGCTAGAGCCTCACAGCTGTGTGTGCGGACAAGCAGAGCCGTGTTGCATGTTGGGATCTGAGGGCTTTGCGCTACATTCATGCTCATTCAGAACTTAGGACAACGCCGTCACCTGCCCAACTGCGATCCACCCCGTCCCAATGGAGACATGCTGACAAAGGTGCAGGGGTGCTGTTGGACAAACCTGACAGGATTTGACTATTGCCTTTATTACTGATTCTAACTCTGTCTCTCTCAGTGGCCCACACACTGAGTTTCCCAAAGAGAACGACTCATGAAACCTCTGGGTTGTATGGTTAGTTTTCATTTTAAAAGTTCCAATTTCACCTTTTTGAAATAATACGTTATATGTCTTTTAGATCTTATGTCTTAATTGTTTAGCAATATAAAATATAATTATAGATCATTTTTCTAAAGTTTGGCACGCTCAGGATTAGTGTTAAGAGTATCCCATCAGCAAATCAAGTCCCACTGTAACAGGGAAGAACAAATCTGACTCCATAACATCTGTTTCTTTTACTTTAACGTTTGTATTCTATTGCTTTTGCTTCGAGGTAAGAATGTTTCCTTTAGTCTGAAACATACAGGATAGCCCATTCTCAAGGGGCTGACCTTTAAGGATATAACACTTTTCCATTCATATAGAGACAAAAAGTTGCAGAACAGAGTATAACATTTATCTTGCTGGAGGTTTACAGGAACATGGTGACCTGAGCTATGTGGACAGCTGCAAGAACAAAGGATTCCAGGGTTTCCCTGGTAGCGCAGTGGTTGAGAGTCCGCCTGCCGATGCAGGGGACACGGGTTCGTGCCCCGGTCCGGGAAGATCCCACATGCCACGGAGCGGCTGGGCCCGTGAGCCATGGCTGCTGAGCCTACGTGCCGGAGCCTGTGCTCCGCAACGGGAGAGCCCACAAGAGTGAGAGGCCCGTGTACCGCAAAAAAAAAAAAAAAAGGATTCCAACACCAAGAAGTCTGCAGCAACCAACCACACCCCCTCCCCTTTTTGTATAAAAGAAGCCTGAATGCTGACTTGAGCAAGATGGTTCTCTAGGACATTAGTCCACCATCTTCGCAGACACTGGGCTTTCTGAACAAAGTTGTTATTCGTTGCCCCAGCACCTCATCTCCTGATTTACTGGCCTGTTGTGTGGCGAGCAGAATGAGTTTGGACTCGGTCACACCACAAGCAAAGTTTCCTAGAATGTGGGGGAAAATTTTTAACACTATTTAACCCTTCTGTGTTAGATCCAACTTTTTCTCTGCACTTCAACAATTATGACTGTCACGAGTGTCTAAACATTCACAATTTTTATATTCGGTGTCAATTTTTCATATGTATGTATATATATATATGCATACATATGCATACATACATACATATACATATATATTCCCTCCTACTTTACAGGATAAATTCTCTTTTTACTTGAATTATACCTAATCCCTGGGGCATGTGAGTAAAATCTAGTCATGGTCTGATTTCCTTTTGCTTTATAACAAAGGGCAATAGGAGATTACAATTTATGTTTTAGGTACCTAACTGTCCTTAGCAAACTCTAGCCTCTAGGGGGAGCCAAAGACTCCCCCTCATTTCACCCAGCAGGGAAGAGCTCTGATTCTGTGAAGGACAAAATGGAAACTTTGGAGACTTAAAAATGAGGCCATGTAGTCGGGATGGAAAATGATCTCTTCATTTGGATCATCTCTCTTCCCTCTAATGTTTTACCTTGTATCATCTCCTGCCCCCACGTCCCCTTTCCCTACTCTCTCTCTCCTTCCAGCTTTTCTCAAGGACTGTGAGATTTTTACCTTGCTTGGAAGCTAATAAATTAGCCTAGTGGTTTCATGGATGCAAGTAGAAGACACAAGTGTCCTGGCTCTGACACAAAGGACTCTCATACTCCCAGCAATAGCAATCACCAGGGTATGAGCATGTGTGCTGACCAGGAAAGAATGGAGAAGGTAGCTACAGCCTGCCTCTAGCCTTGGTGTGATGCTAAACAAAGAGCAGCCCAGCTCATCAGGGAAGGAGACCACGTCCACATTTGGTGACTTATTTTTCGCTAGTAATCAAGAGTGTACAGCACTCTTGTGCTGTACAGGTCTACAGCAGGGGTGGACAAACTGTTTTTGTATAGCAAAGAATGGTGAGCTAAGAATGCTTTTTTTTTTACATTGCAAAAGGCTTATAATAAAGAAGAATATGTAACAGAAACCATAGGTGGCCCCACGAGCCTAGCGTATTTACTATCTGGTCCTTCATAGAAAAAGTTTGCTGACCCCTGGTCTACAGCATCCTCTGTACTTGGGGACCTATAGGGGTGGAGGATGGGGGTGGCAGTATAGCAAGCAGAGGATTCAGGGTCTCTCTCTCTCTTCTGTTTCTTAGTCCATCAGAGCTACAAAAGGCAGGCCTGATGGAACAAGTGCATTATGAGATCACCTTGCTCTTTCATTATTACCTCCCATCCCCAACATAAACACCAGAGGCAGGCAGAGTCCATAAGATGGGGTTGAGATAATGGCTCACTGTCATATCAACATTTTTGTGGAGAAGGGTTTTTTGACCAGCGTGCTGCTAGTGCAGCTGATTTCTTTCTTTCTTTCTTTTTTTATTAATTTTTATTGGAGTGTAGTTGCTTTACAATGTTGTGTTAGTTTCTGCTGTACAGCAAAGTGAATCGGCTATACGTATACATATATCCCCTCTTTCTTGTATTTCCTTCCCATTTAGATCACCACAGAGCACTGAGTAGAGTTCCCTGTGCTATACAGTAGGTTCTCATTAGTTATATATTTTATACATAGTAGTGTATATATGTCAATCCCAATCTCCCAATTCATCTCACCCTCCATTCCCCCCTTGGTATCCATAAGTTTGTTCTCTACATTTGTCACTCTGTTTCTGCTTTGCAAATAAGTTCATCTGTACCATTTTCTAGATTCCACATGTAAGTGAAATTATACAATATTTGTTCTTCTCTTTCTGACTTCACTCCGTACGACAGTCTCCAGGTCCATCCATGTCTCTGCAAATGGCACTATTTCTTCCCTTTTTATGGCTGAGTAATATTCCATTATATACAGGCACCACATCTTCTTCATCCATTCCTCTGTCGATGGACATTTAGGTTGCTTTCATGTCCTGGCTATTGTAAATAGCATTGCAATGAACATCAGGATGCATGGATACTTTCGAATTAAGGTTTTCTCCAGATACATGCCCAGAGTGGAATTGCTAGGTCATATGGTAGCTCTACTTTCAGTCTTTCAAGGAACTTCCATACTGTTCTCCATAGTGGCTGTACCAATTTACATTCCCACCAACAGTGTACGAGGTTTCCCTTTTCTCCACACTCTTTCCAGCATTTATTGTTTGTAGATTTTTTGATTGGTGCAGTTGATTTCTAACGGCTGCCATCCAGCCCTCCAGAGGACATCTCAGATTCTCTTGGGAAACCACTTCTTTCCTACCAACCACAATATTTCTCCACCAACCGACACCACTATTCTACCAGCCTAGTTTATGTAGCCAGCCAAATTATTTTGCTACCTGGCAAGCTGATTCACCTTGTACCACCTTTCTCAAGCCCCTCAAACTCTATGTGCTACTGTTGTTAGGACAGGTTTCCAAGCAGCATCAGCAGTGTCTGGTAGCTTTGGTAAGTGGTTCCACGTAAAGGAACCGATTAAGAACGTTATTATCGCCAAACTTCAGTCAACACAGGATTTACACAAACCTTGGCTCATCAGGTAACGGTTTGATACAGGTGATGGATTCCCCTGGTGCTACTGAGGGACTTATCAGTTTTGTTCTATCTTCTTTGATCCAGCAGTTCTCTCAGCTTTAGAAACAAAACCCTAACTGACAAGCCTGGGATAAAGTACATCTACTTAAGCTTCTGTAATACCCCTAATTCCTAGTTTGTCACCACCCTGACACAGTTTTCAGCCAACAACTCAGAAGGTTCCTCTGAAAATTACATCATGTTTAGATCCTAAGTACAGTGCACTAGTCACAGAGATCTGGGCCAATCTTATTACCCCAGTAAATTGGAATGACAACCATCATATTGCGACAGCAATTCTGGGGAAAGGAATGCTTCTAAATGGAACCACTAGCCGAATCTCACCACCTACTAACCAGCCAATGTTCCCACATTAATTCATTTTTAACATACATTCAGAATTCTCCCTTAAAGGGTTTGATGGGACAACTGTTCGTTCTCATCCATCTTGTCCAATAAAATGTATTCTATGCTTCTATTTTGTTATGTTTTACTTTCACTCTGTTAGTAGAACTTCCTGACATGGGAACCCCGTTAAGTCAGCAATACCTTAAATAACAGTTCATTAATTAGTCGTGAAAAATAGGGGGGAGCTTGCTAGAGTACTTACCACAGCTACAGTAGCATCAAACGAGTTTCTCAAGATTTATGTTACACCAGAAGAACTAATTAAGCAATGATGTCTTCGGGGTAGGCTCAGCAACAAGAACAGAGCAGGAGATTTTCTCTTCAGGGGTAAATTCATCACTGGAGCTGCCCTGGAACATCTTTTCAGAACTACTAAAACCCCCAGAGCCTACATATTTTCAGAAAAGGGAGATTGTTTTATATTTTATGAGAAAATTTGTTGAGAATCATTGTTGTCTGAACTTTACAGTGCATGCTTATTAATAGAATGTAATTTAGCAGAGAGAGGTGAGAGCTGACGAGGGAGGGAAGATATATTCATCTCAGGACACCAGGAAAGCAAGGGAGTGGTTGGGAGAGCAAGATGGCTAAAGAAATACAGTGTGGAGAGAACCAGCCACCTCCTAGGGCTGACCTGGGGACGGGCACCGGGCATCGGTCAGAGAGCTCCAGTAGCCTTCATGACACCATC
This sequence comes from Delphinapterus leucas, assembly GCF_059928025.1. Lineage (NCBI taxonomy): Eukaryota > Metazoa > Chordata > Mammalia > Artiodactyla > Monodontidae > Delphinapterus > Delphinapterus leucas. The sequence continues at coordinate 61,387,452 of NC_143131.1, read as the reverse complement.
TCCAAAAGGAGATGAGAAATTAGGGATACCTTTTCACTTAATTACTCTTTAAGGATCTGGGACACATGAACATTTCTAAAATTTTATGAAATCTTCTACACTTTCTGCTCTTTTGCCTGCCTGCTTTTGTTTTTGGCCAACGTGATTAAAGTAGTTTTACTCATTCTTGCTGACCTGGATCCAAGGTGAGAACGGGACCCACGGAGAGTAGTAGTTCTGGTAGCCAGGAGGGGGTCTGGCAACTACTGTAGTCGGGTGGGCAAGGGAGTGTCAGCTAAAGCAGCGGGTGTCAGATAGGGCCACAGGGTGCAGAGTCCTGGAGGTCAGGGGGAGCCAGCAAGGGCTGCACTGGCAGGAACCCTCCAGCAAAGGACAGTCAGACCTGGGACTAGTTAACTCTGAACCCATGGATTTTGATTCTACCTAGAAGAAGTCCATGATTCACGTGAAGAGTCAAGAGGCACAGGGGCGTTTGGAGCATTTATGCAGGAAATTCAGGGACCCTTTCACCAATATATCCTAACCAGGACTTATAAAATGATTGCCTCTCACTGCAAGGAAAAAGCAATTAAAGGTTATATAACAGATGTACAGATATCACATGTCTGGATATACCATGAAGGGAGAGTCCATACATTCTGCCTCAAAAGTAAAAGTAGTTTTCTCTGTCCCACACCGACTTCCTATTTTTCCTCTATCATTTTAGGACCCAAAAGTGGTGTGAAGCATCCTCTAGATTGGGATTTTATTTTTTAAGCCTAGGAATAACTCAGTTGTAAAGATTCTGATTCCAATTCCCAGGCCTAAAGATTCTTCACCACCAGGCACTCAGTAGAGGAAGACTGCATGCCTTCTAGCCAGACTCTGACACTTATTAGCCATGTGACCTTAGACAGACTAATTAACCTCTCTGGGCATCAGTTTCATTGCTTGTAAAATAGGGATAATAACAGTACATTCCTTACGGGGTTATTAACAAGATAAAATGAGTTAAATCTTGTAAAGTGCTCAGAACTATTTCTGACACATAGTAAAACCTATATAGGTGTTTGCCACTATTATTATCCTTCGTTTCCCCATTTATAAAGACAAGCTAATGCTGTCTTCCTCTAGCTCACAGAAATAATATGAATGCATGCACTCAACTCTGAGAGTTATGGCATTTTAGGGCTTTTCCCTTCCCACTCGTCACATTCAAGGCACATCAAGACACAAAGCCTAGGAGGATACAGAGGTAGAATGGACATGAGATATTGAGTCAAACTACTTATTTTACATACGAAAAACATACGGCTAAAACCTGCTATGGTCCTAGAGTTAGTCTAGCCACACAACCAGGACTAGAATTCCGTAAGGTGAATTTGCCAGTGTCTGAAGATGTACGTTCACATAATAATATCAGGTACCCATCAAGTCAGTATTACCATTGCTCACTGTCAGTCCGGTCTGTTCTTTTCAGTAGCATGGTCAAATGTGAAAATGTCTTAAGTTCTGCAGAAGATGTCACATATAATTATGTAGGGTAGGCTAAGGGTGGGGCGTGATGGTGATGTACAGCTCATTCAAATAAAATTCATGTGGCTTGACTTCCTTCCAACGTTCTAATTTTGCATCATGTATATCAAGTAGAGAGACCTTCTGTGTCATGGAACCCCATGCCCAGGCATCCCCTCTTAGAATAGCCTTTGAACTGGCAAACTTGACCCCTGAACGCTGGACTCTATTTAAATGGGCAAAGAGCTCTGCTGTAGAAAGCTTGGCCTGTGGTGTTGAAGAAAATGAGGTTTGTTGAACAACAAGGGCTCTGTTGTTAGTCAACGTAAATCCAAATAACCTCTGCTGTTTTATGGGAGGAGCATAAATGGGGGCCCACACACTGCTACGTTCCTGAACTTGAAAGTGAGGGGAAAATAATTAATGAAACATCTTTTGAGGCAGCATTTAATAGGTGCAGCTGTTTTAATGGTGGGGCCCCAGCTCATAGATATCTGCAGGATTTATTTACCATAATATCAAATGATGACTCCTACAAAGGTGCCTTTTATTTTAATTTGTCACATGTCCTATTCCTTCTATCACTTTATAATTGGATCTGGGCTAACTGCTCAAATACGGGTTTGTTGATACTAATTATACACTTGGAATTAAAACTCCAGTTTCTACTTCTCCCCTCTTCCCTGCCTTTAAAAGGCTTTGGAATTTGAGCCAAACCACCTCAGATTCCACACTGCAGGGATGTGGAATGCTGCTGTGTCATGTGCTAGGTCAAATGACAAAAATTTCCTTTACTTAAGACTCTTACCCATGAAGGTATTCACACCCCTACCCCTTATCTTCATTTCTATTTTGGGCATGATATGAACCCAAGATACCGCAGGGTGAAAACAGTTAGCAGGAGACTCAGGAAGAACGGTGGGCTTGAGGCCCTGGGGTTAGCCAGGGACAGGTGGAGGAGCCATTAGGTATTTATTACCCACCTCCCCTCACCCCCGGCCCAGTGCCCCTAATCCTTCTTTCTGGCAACACCTAGTTCTAGACTGTGAATTTGATTCCTGGCACATCTCTGCAGCAGCTCTCACCCTCCTGGTCTGGGCTTGGCCAGACCAGATCCTTCGACTTCTGGATCTGGATTTCTGGATTCCATTCTGCTTTCTACCCCAGTCTGCCCTGCTGCTTTTCTCCCTCCTCCCAGGCTCAACTTATTTGCTCCCAGTTCCTGAATCTACTCAGCTACTGGCTTGGTCTTTTCGAATTTGGTCTTAACCTAACAACAAACAAACAAACATAAAACCCGCAGCTCAACAGATGCTACTCATACTATTCAGCAATAAATAGGGACAAATGATTAAAACATGAAACTACTGATGGATGGCCAGGGCGTGATGCTGAGGGGGAAAAAAGTCTCAAAAAGTTGCATACTGTCATGATTCCCTTTCTATAACATTCTCAAAATGACAAAATTACAGAGATGGAGAACAGATCAGTGGTTGCCAGGGATTAGGGTTAGGGAAATGGTGTGGCTATAAAGGACATAAAGGAGTAACGTGAGGCGATTTCTTTGCGGTGATGGAACAGTTTTGGACCTTGATTGTGTGGTGAGGTTATAGAAATCCATACATGTGATAAAATTTCTTAGAACTAGTCCCAATTCTCCCCCCAACCAAAAAAAAAAGAGAGAGATGTTAAAAAAAAGAAAAAAACAAAAAACTGGTGAAATCCAAACAAGGTCTATATTTGAGTTAACAGTATGATACTGATGTCAATTTCCTGGTATGACAATATAGGAAGGCTTTGTAAGATATTATCCTTGAGGGAAGCTGGGTGAAGGGTAAACAGGAACCCTTTGTACTATTTTGCAACTTCTCACAAGTCTTAAATTATTTTAAAAACATATATACAACTACTGAATAGTAAAGTCATGAGTTCTATCCCCAGCAATAGCACATTCCAAAAAAAGGACAAAAAATGACAAGCAGAACGTCGAAATCGTAACTCAGTTGTGTGGCGTTCCTAATGAAAATATCTTATGGAATTTAGTGTCAAGTTGAAAAGCCTTGGTATTTTTAAAAAACAAAACTGGTTAAGTCACATGGTTTAAACAATGATTTGTCTTTAGTTGGCAGAAAAACGGTGGGCACATAAAGTCAAGGTGACACTCACCAGAAGTTTCACATTACTCAAATCTGGTTGGCTTTTCTTTCAGCAATTATTTTCCACCATATAGTTCTTGTTCTACAATGCAGATTGTAATGTCTTCCTGACATGAATAGCAATCCCTAACAAAAGTGTCCTATGTGTGTTTTTCCCACCACCACCAAGATATGAACAATTCTGACACTGTCTACCTGGAGAGAGCATCAAATCCCATAGTCCTACATGACTGGTCCCCTCCCCCTACTTCAGACCCCATCACGAGTCCAGACTGTTACCTGTGCTTCTGACCAACTGGTTATGGAGGGTCCCACAACCCCTTCCTAGGGTTCGATTAATGTGCTAGAGTGGCTCACAGAACTCAGAGATACATTTTACTGACTAGATTACCAGTTTATTACAAAAGGAGATAACTCAGGAACAGCCAGATGGAAGAGATGAATAGGGCAAGGCATGGGAAAGGGGCACAGAGCTTCCATGCTCTCTGAGAGTGCCACCCTCTCCAAATTCTATCTGTTCACCAACCCAGAAGCTTTCCAAACCTTGTCACAAGCTTTTGGGTTTTTATGGAGGCTTCATTACATAGGTGTGATTGATTAAGTCATTGGGCATTGGTGACTGCACTCAACCTTTAGCCCCTCTCCCCTCACCGAGGAGGTTGGGGTGAGGGGTTGGGAGGGTGGACTGAAAATTCCAACCCTCTATTCACCTGGCTGGGTCCCCTGACAACCAGCCACCATCTTTTTAAAAAAAATTTTTTCAATTAATTAAATTTTTAAATTGAAGTATAGTTGATTTACAATGCTGTGTTAGTTTCTGCTGTACAATGAAGTGAATCAGCTCTATGTATACATATATCCCCTCCCTCTTGGACCTCCCTCCCACTCTCCCATCCCACCCATCTAGGTCGTTGCAGAGCACAGAGCTGACCTTCCTGTGCTTTATATCAGGTTCCCACTAGCTATCTATTTTACACATGGTAGTGTATATATGTCAATCCTAATCTCCCAATTCGTCCCACCCTCCTCTTCCTGCCCTGTGTTCACATGTATGTTCTCTAGTCTCCAGTCCCCATCCTGAGGGGACCTAGCAGCTTTCTAGAAGAAGGATCCTTAAAAAACTAAAAATAGAACTACCATATGACCCAGCAATCCCACTACTGGGCACATAGCCTGAGAAAACCATAATTCAAAAAGAGTCATGTACCACAATGTTCACTGCAGCTCTATTTACAATAGCCAGGACATGGAAGCAACCTAAGTGTCCATCGACAGACGAATGGATAAAGAAGATGTGGCACATATATACAATGGAATATTACTCAGCCATAAAAAGAAAAAAAATTGAGTTATTTGTAGTGAGGTGGATGGACCCAGACACTGTCATACAGAGTGAAGTAAGTCAGAAAGAGAAAAACAAATACCATATGCTGAAACATATACATGGAATTTTAAAAAAAAAGGTTCTGATGAACTTAGGGGCAGGACAGGAATAAAGACACAAACGTAGAGAATGGACTTGAGGACACAGGGAGGGGGAAGGGTAAGCTGGGACGAAGTGAGAGAGCAGCATTTACATATATACACTACTAAACGTAAAATAGATAGCTAGTGGGAAGCAACGCATAGCACAGGGAGATCAGCTCGGTGCTTTGTGACCACCTAGAGGGGTGGGATAGGGAGGGTGGGAGGGAGACGCAAGAGGGAGGGGATATCGGGATATAGGTATACGTATAGCTGATTCACTTTGTTATACAGCAGAAACTAACACACTATTGTAAAGCAATTATACTCCAATAAAGATGTTAAAAAAAAAATCAGCTCTGTGCCTGGAATGGAACAAAGACCAAATAGGTATTTCTTATAAATCATAGTATCACAAAATGACTATTGTATGGAAAATGATCTTCAGATTATCTGGGAAAAGAACAGGATAATTCTTTAACAATCCACGAGTTCCTGAAAGGTATCAAAAAAGCCAGTAAAATAACCCTTAATACTTCTAGATAAGATTAGATTGCTTAAAGGACACGTGGCACCTTATAATTATTCACATGTGACTTGAGTGTTTCAATGACTTCAATAAAGGAGAGGGCTGCATCGTTTAACTTGGCAACTGAGTTAAGGCACAGACAATCCCATCCTTGTTTGCTGAGACGAAGGCAAATATGGGCGAACACATCTTCACAGTTCTCAGAAGACAGTAGAGGAAAAGTACTTATGGCAAACCTATTGACC